>NC_048298.1:224222654-224358578 GCF_013100865.1 Trachemys scripta elegans | reverse complement strand
TTTAACATAATGTCTGACTGGTCTGGTTTGTACTCAGCTTTCTTCTTGCAAATATAATCTGTACATCACTGTTGGATGCACTGTGATTCTATGAAAGTTTCTGCAGTGTAAAGGAAGTGAACTCTCATGTCAGGATTTGCCATCTTTCAGTTTCTTCAAATGTTTCTTAATTCAGTCTCAAACCACAGCGACAAGAAGACAGTCAGTATAACAAAAGGTATCAAATTCAAAACTAATCACCTGAAGTACTTTCCTGCACACTGCCTGTTGGACTCATTGCTACAGGATACCACTGAGGCCAGGAGCTTAGCAGGATCCAGAAAAGGAGTTGACTTTTATATAGATAAGAGTATTGTAATACTGACTTATAGAAAGCAAAGGAATTCCTGGAACACTGAAAGTAACAACTCTAGCACATACAGGCAGGACTTGACTGCCCATTAACCCCCCGATCAGACACAACACATAACATACAAGACTACATCTTCACCCTAAAACAGAAATACAGCACCATATGTTGGTGGAGGTGCTGTCAGGACTGATCATTATACTAACCAAAGTTGCTGTAGTAAGCATTAACAAGTGGGGGGAGGGAGGGAAAGGAGTTTTGGAAGAAATAAAAACTCTTATTCCAGCTGAGTATCAACTGATCTCTGAGTATTGGAAGTTAGGAGGATAATTTTTCTGGAAGGATGTCATCCCTCAAATATCTTGGCCTGGGCTGAGTTAACCCTTTTGGGTGCGGTGGGGTGGGTCAGGGTGGGGTTTGGCACTTTAGTCTGCCTCCTCAGATGAAGGCAGTGAGTACAGAAGTCATGTGTTGGGGATCATGTGACTAAGAACCAGGCCTGCTGGGAGATATAAGGGCAGCCTGGGTTTAGTCAAGAGAGAGACTGCAGAGAAACTCGCTGTGGGTCTAAGTGTTTAATTAATGAGTAAGACCTAGCCAGGAAAGGGCTAATAAGGAGGCAGTCTAGGTTGGTTGCATATGAAGAGGTCACTATAAAAGCACATTTCAATGAAATTTGCAAAAAGTGTGGGCCAGGCGTTCCTAAACTCTTTCACAGTGTAGGCCACTTTTTAATTCACAGGTTGTTTTGTGGACCCCTCTCATTCAGAATCATATGCCCCATTCTCTTTCTCATTTGTGATCATGTAACACTCCTGTGGCTACTGTAGCAGTTGCTTACAATGGAAAAACATTTCATTTACTCTGAACTGTCTTAAGGTGATTAAGGAGCTGGAAATAAAGTTAAATAGCGCTGACTCCCGGTTTTGCAGGTACTGCACATATTGCTGGATAATGCGTGAGGTATTTATAATAGTCAAAACTGCAGAGGAGATCTGAGTGGGCTTCATGCTTGCTGCGCTATGGCGCCTGCATGGATAATTATGGAAAAAGGGCGCAAAACGTAGGAGAGCTGTTCGATTCAAGATGGCCGATAAAAGGCGGTAAATGGTTGTCTTCTGTAGCTTTCACAGAGGCAGGAAGCTCGCTAGAGCTGCAAGAGCAGGAGAGCAGAGTTTGTGTGCGGAAGCTGTGCTGCTCGGTTCACGGTGGCCAAAAAAAGGTGGGAAATGGTTAGATAAAAGAGTAGATAGAAAGACGAGAGGATATGCGAGGTGGATTCATAGTACCAGGAGACAGGCAGTGCACCGTACTGCACCATCTGCTTGCAGTATGGCATCTGCCGTAGCTTTCACAGAGGGAGGAGCGAGTGACGACACACACTCAGAAACACCCGTGAGAATGTTTTTGCCCCATCATGCACTGGGAGCTTAACCAAGAATTCCAATGGGCGGCGGGGACTGTGGGAACTGTGAGATAGCTTCCCACAGTGCACCACTGCGACATGCGATGCTAGCCTCGGTACTGTGGATGCACTCTGCCGAATTCACACGCTTTAGTGGGGACACAACACCGAATATATAAATTCGCTTCTGAAAATTCGAATAGAATAAGTTCGAATTAATTTCGTACTGTAGACATACCCTGAATCAACTCATCATTGTCACCTCTCCTAGTCTTCAACATCCCTTTCTCTGTGTGATTGTGTTCATGTTCACTGAAGACAGTATCGATAGTTGTTTATGAAGACACAAATGAGAGCAGAGCACATTACTCACAACACAACAGCAACTAGCAAGGCTATTGCCAAGCCTCATAACATAGTAGTGCAGAATGTTGCATTGATTCCTCCCCCTTTCTTACCCATGAGATTCAAGTGGGAAATGATCTTGCTTTGCCAGCATTTAAAAGCATACTGCAAACGGACGCACAAACCTACCATTACTTTAGTCTGCATGATCACTTCTGACTAAATATTTACTGTCATAAAACCAAAAGGACCTTCCCAGCTCAGGTGGAGCTTGTAATTCGTACACTGATGAGTTCAGAAAGCCATTGATTCACAAGAGAAGTATTTCTAGCAAGCCATGTAATTCATATATAACACCATAATGTTTTACACTGTATTTTCCATTCTGTAAGAGGGGACATTTTTACCTTTGTGATTGTAAAGTGCCTAGCAGACAAAAAATTTGACTTGGGGCTCTCAGCACTATACAATATATACCATTTAAATCATAAAATTAGCAATCAGGAAAGTCCATCTAAAGTTTATAGCTATGCACATTGAATCATAAAACACATGCAGCCCATAGTTGTATAGAGAGAATTATACTGAAGTTCTCTACCCAGCAGACAACATGCTGTCCTCAGAGCAGCACCTGGAGCCATCACACATGGGCAACATAAATCAGCTTGCAGGCAGCCTAAGGGCACACGGGATTCTGCTTCTTCCACGTTCATTTAAATGCTTTCAAACTGCTAGACCCCCTTTCCCATAGCAAGCAATGCCTGGTGGGTTTGCCATACAAAAGGAGGGCTTGCAGGCTCTCTGGGATGATCGCTGCACACAACACCCACCCACCCACTCCCCGCCCCCACCGCGTGGCTCCAATGAGGCTCTGAGCAGGGATGAGCCCTTTAAACTAAACGCAAACAGCCCAGCGTGGCTGGGTTTCCCCCCGACCCCCAACGCATGGCACCAATCAGGCTCTCACTCACCAGAAGTATCTTCCCCAGGGTCATGGTCCGGGAGCCCACCTTGGGAGTGAGGGGAGGCTATTGGCTCCAGCATTAAGAATAGTTCCTGGATAGGGGGAAAACGGATTCCCCACTTGCCGCCCGTGCACTGTCCTCCTCCTCCTCCTCTTTGTCCTCCAATGACTCATCCTCCTTGCTCCATGCAACTCCCCCCTTGCAGGTGTCCATGGACAGTGGTGGGGTAGTGGTGGCGTCACCCCCCATAATTGCATGCAGCTAATGGTAGAAACAGAATGTATGGGGCTGTGACCCAGAGTGCCCATTTGCCTCCCTGGCTTTTTGGTACACTTGCCTGAGCTCCTGCATTTTTTACGACACTGCTCTGTGTCCCTGGAGTAGCCTTTTTCCGTCATGGCCCTGGAGACTTTAGCATACGTATTTACGTTCCTTTTTTTGGAACGTAGTTCTGCCATAACAGATTAATCTCCCCCAACATGCGATGAGATCCAGTACCTCCCATTCGGACCATGCTGGAGCTCGTCTGCGAATCCAGGACTGCGTGATCTCTTGTGATGGTGGACTGTGCTGATGGTGACCAAACAGGAAATGAAATTCAAAAGTTCTTGTGGCTTTTCTTGCCCACCTGGCTAGTGCATCGGAGTTGAGAGTGTTGTGCAGAGTGGTTACAAGGGAGCATTCTGGGATAGCTCCCGGAGGCCAATAATGTCAAATTGTGTCCACAATACCTTTAACCTGGGATTGCGATCTCGATTTAAGCACTACTCCACTTGCCGAGGTGGATTATAGAAATTGTATTAAAGAGCCCTTTAAATAAAAAAAAATGGTTTGGTTGTGTGGACGGAATCCTTTTTTTTTCGAATTAAGTCGGCTAATTCCAAAATAACCGACTAGTGTAGACCAGGCCTCAGAGTTTTTGTTTTTCCTCTCTGTCCTCATCCTTCATAGAGATAGACAAATATATCTCTGCTTTCTTTGCACTGCATCCAGCTGCTAGATGTAGCTCAACCAGTGCTTAATTTGTGCCAGGGCTGATTTCTGGCACGTCCAGGCTTGGGAGTTCATAGCTCTGGCATTTCTGGGCTTGCTGTGTCAGTTATGAAAGTAGAAAAATTGCTAGAGCCCCAGAATCTCTTTTATTACAGATTAAGCACTGAGCTCAACCCATCCATTGTCTCTTCTACTCCTTTTATCTTCCTCTTGGGAGTGTGGATTTCATGCCTCTTCCAAGCCCCTGTTTTTTCCCCTTCTACCTCTCATACTTCCTTTGTTGGTAATATCAAAGAGGGAAAGACAAATGGAGAAGAGAGACAGAAATAAAGCAGTAAGCAGAAGTTCCTATGGCTAAGGGACTGTACTGAGACTCAGGGTATGTCTACACTACCCGCCGGATCGGCGGGTAGCGATCTATCTATCAGGGATCGATTTATCACGTGTAGTGTAGACATGATAAATCGATTCCTGATCACTCTTCCGTCGACTGCTGAACTCCACCCCAGCAAGAGGCGGAAGCAAAGTTGATGGGGGAGCCATTACATGAAGTAAGTAATTTTAATTCGATCTAAGATATGTCGACTTCAGCTATGCTATTCTCGTAGCTGAAGTTGCGTATCTTAGATCGTTCCCCCTCTCCCAGTGTAGACCAGGCCTCAGGAGAGCGGGGCACAGTTCCTGGCTATGCCATAGACTAGCTGGATGTGCAACGCAAAGATAGAATAAGCCAAACAGTAGTAGTATTCTCAGCTGGCCTCCTGGCTGTAGCTACTTATACTGAACAGCTTATTTAGACCTATGGACTGCACTGAATTTCCTTTGGAATGTTTGATTTGGGGCCACACTTCGGAGTTCAGAATCATCCTCTGTTCAGCGGTATTAAAAAAAAAATGTGGCAAGTCCATTCTCCTTTTAGTTCACACTATCCCTACTGCCTCCGTTCAGCCAGACCCACCCTGTGTAAAGATCCATGTCCATTTGGTATGTCATGCCTGGACATGTATTTACTAGATCTCTCTCTTTCATTTAGAGGGCATCATGCTATCTGTCTCTTGGGCACCTAACAGAAATATAAGTAAGTACACAATTTATTTGGAAAACCAGCGCCAGTGCTCTCGCACGTATACAGCCCTGCATATTGGGAATTATCACTGGAAGTGCAGGCAAGTGTTAAAGGACAGAAGTGTTACTGAGGCTGGTATAACACAACAGAACACCAGCTAGCACTTTTCAATGAGCTAGTATTAAAAAGATGAACCAGTAAAAAGGAATCTAATTGCTGTGAACAAAAAGAAAAATATGTCCTGGGCAGTGGGTAAAGGAGGCTGGTGGAGACTCAGCCTCCCCAAACCTCTGCTACTGCTCCCTGCTGCAGCCCTGGGCCCGGGCTGGGCTGTGGCAGGGTTCAGAGCTCCTCTGTGTGGCCTGGGCTCAGGGCTTGGCCCGGGCTCGGGGCTTCTCTGGACTGTTCCGGGTGCTGGCGGGCCAGTCGGGGCTTGGGGCTGCTCTGGGCTCTGGTGAGCAGGCCAGGGTTTGGGAGGTTGGAAGGGGGGGAATGGGGTGAGGCTTTGGGTGGAAGGGGTGGGGCTAGATGCCCTGAACAGAGGGTGCACATGCCACCATGAAAAATGTAAAAAAAAAAAAAAAAAAAAAAAAGTAAAAGCAAAGACCAGCTAATATTGCAAAATATGCACAATATTAGGTAACTCTTTATAATGAATTAATCTTCCTCAATTTTTGCTGTTCCTTTCCATTTTTGTGAGCACTTGTTTGAATTTACTTGTCCTATTAAACAGACAGTTATCTCATTTGCCAGTAGGTGTCACTATTGTTATATTCTTGTTATACAGTTGAACTAGTCGCTTTCATTATGTATATAAATGCTGGTGAGAACTACATAATAAAGTCCTGTGATGACAGCTAAAAATGTTATGCAGTGTGCTTTCAAATATTAATGAGGATCAAGATAAAACCACTGTAAGAGCCAACGGTGAAACTTTCCTGTGTGTTTTGTGGGAGTGAACATGCATTTATTGTTCAAACTTTGGCCAGGATATATGTATGGAAGGTAGCAGACTTACATCCCACAATCCTCTTGTTTAGTGCATGCCTCCATTTGTAAGAGTCACCATCTCTGGAGCTTTTATTATTATTTAGCAGTAACCAGACCAGGGTTGCCAATTTTGGTTCCTGGAGGTTTCGTCATATGACATGATCTTTAATTAAAGATTAATCTTTTAATTCCTGGAGATTCCAGGACAATCCTGGAGGGTTGGTAACCCTCGACCCTATCATGCTAGGAGTGGTACAAACAAATCATCCCTGCCCCAAAGAGTTTGTTACAGTCTGAGACCCTGAGCTTGGCCGGGTTTATGCCGCTGTTTAACTTGACAGGTGACAAGCCGTTCCATAGGGCTGCTTGCAGTGCATAAAGTCAAACACTTGCTTAAGTGCTTGCAGGTTTGAGATCTACAGACAAGTGCTAAGAGATGGGTGAAGCAAGTGGGTGCAGGGATGGGGCAATTAAAGGTACCAGCGTCGATTAGCATAGGCTAGCTGTGTGAACAATTTATAGCAAATCAGTAGCAATTGCCACAGAAGTGCCTGTTAGGCTGGGGTCATGTTCCCTCAGTATGAGGGCCTGGCTGTTTCTCTTCCATCTGATGTTGCTTTCATCAGCATTGAAGTGACTGTCTGGTTTCATCTATTACTTTATTTGTTTGGATTTTTATAGCAGCAATCTGTCTCTTGGCATTTCACAAAATTTAATATAATGATAAATACAAAAAATCTAATATATTAACTAATTTGTTGCACAAAATTCCCACCTAAGCCTCACCCCACCTAGCTCACCAACCCATCACTTCACCAAATACAATAATATTTGCAGAATAGAACTTCTTTGTGTCAGGCAGCTATTTGGATCATTGTAGGAGGTATTCTGGGTTGGCTCTGCTGCCCACCACAGAAGGCATGTCCACTGGGCAGGACTTGATTGATCCTAAGGTGTGGGAGAAGAAGACTCTTTACTTCATGGGGTCAGATGGGCTTTTCCTTTTGCGGTAGTTGACTGCGATGATTCTCTTGCCACTGACATTCCAGTATCCATCCCTTGCACTTGATATGTCTTTGGTTAGTAGGAAATTTTTGGTAGTGTGAAAGAAGGGATTATCTAGGAATTAATCATATGTGGCTCTTGATAGTAGTCTGCTGTAGGTTTTTACAAGATAGGCATTGGTATATAATGTCTTGCAAAGAAGTACTGGAAGCTCAGATAAAACTGTTACTTGCTTATACTTATGGCAGGTCTACACTACGGCAGAGATCGACACTCTGAGATCGATCCACTGGCGGTCGATTTAGCAGGTCTAGTAAAGACCCGCCAAATCGACAGCAGCTCACTCTCCAGTCAACCCCTGTATTCTACCCCTGACAAGAAGAGTAAGGTAAGTCGACAGGTGTAGGCCCAGTGGTAACTTGACCTAAGGTACATCGACTATAACGTAGCTGGAGTTGCATAGCGTAGGTCGACATAGTGTAGACATAGCCTTATAGAAGTAACTACTTTAGTGATTGACGTACTTTTCTGTAGTTATATCCTAGCTTTCTTTGCCCGTAGATATGAAAGTGCTTTACAAGGGATATCAGTATCATTATCTCCTGTTTACAGATAGGGAAACTGAGACAGCGAGGTGATGCTGACTTGCTTAAGGTCACCAAATCGGCCATGGGCAGAATCAGGAATAGAACCCAAGTATCTAGACTTCCCATGCAGTGCTTTATTTATTACACCATGCTGCCTCAAAGCTACAGAATATTATGAGTTGAACTGATTTGCTGCTCTGACTACAACTAGAGCCCACTGTATAATGGTAATAACTACGCATTTACCTTGATTAATTTAACAAAGCTTTTTTTATAAGTTCACAAGTGGATATTTGCATTTGTAATAGTCACTTCACTGCTAGCCCTGTGTCACTGGCAGCATATGATCATGTTAACTGAAATGGGAGTAGGATAGGATTTTGCTTCGTAACTTACTATAGCAATAGTATGTCAGTATTAGTCTATAGTGTAGATAATGGCACTTGCACAATGACTAGAATGCTTCATCCCTCCAACTTTCTATGCCAGCACTTGCATGTGTGCAGTTGGTACCTTACAATGATACTTAGGGTACAGTAGAACCTCAAAGTTACAAAGACTGTGGCAATGGAGGTTGTTCATAACTCGGAAAGTTCTTAACTCTGAACAAAACATTATGGTTCTTTCAAAGTTTACAACTGAACAGTGACTTAATACAGCTTTGAAACTTTACTATGCAGAAGAAAAATGCTGCTAATTTGTTTTTAGTAGTTTATGTTTAACACAGTACTGTACTGTATTTGCTTTTTTTCCCTCTGCTGCTGCCTGATTGTGTACTTCTGGTTCCAAATGAGGTGTGGTTGACTGGTCAGTTCATAACTCTGGTGTTCATAACTCTAAGGTTCTACTGTAGTGGACTGAGAGTAAACAACATACTGTGCATGCACAAATCCATGATTTCTGATCTCCTCCCCCACCCACCCAGTGAGTCATGATTGTGTTCCTCACTCAAGAGAACTATGCATATGCACAAAACAAAACTCTTTCATGTTTATCCTGTGTTATTTGAGGGTAAAAAAGTCACTCTTGAACTACAGGATTTTTTCATAACTTCTTGACTCAAAAAGATGCTCACATTTAGAATCTAACTCATATTTGGGTTGAGGCCGTGGGTGTGATGTTCCAGGCCAAAAGGAAAACTTTTGACAGAACTGAATTGGGTGTCCATGCTGGAAAAAACCTTCTCAGCGTAACTTACTTCTGAAGCCCGTGATTGGGTAGGTAAACTCAACCTTACCAACTCTCATGATTTTATAGTGAGGCTCATGGTCTTTAGTGTCTGTCTTAAGCCCCAGCTTCTGCAAGGAGATGATTACGTGAGAATCTCAGCTTTCATTTAAAGAAAAGTGTTTCTAGTGCTCATGTTTGTGGATTAGAGTTTGAAATGTGACTTAAGTGCAACCTCAAAGCTGAAAAAGTAGGTGCCAAATACAAACAGCTCCAACTGTTATTTCTTTGTAAATCTCATGGCTGCTTTTTTTTTTGGGGGGGGGGGGGGCTGACTCGTGATATTTTGAGTGCTTGGTGTTGTCTGTACTTTCTCTCATTACACTTTCAGCTGATATACATTTAAATTTACTTTGAAGATTGGTAGAGTTTTCTTTACAGAATGACTGACTTTTGTGATAATATAAATAGTTGAGCACTCAAAACTGTGATGGGTGCCTCCTAGAAACAAAGTCCTTTCCCCAAAGAGCTTATGACTGAATGCCTCCATCCTGCAGGTTACTCTGTGTAAGAAGACCCCTGAGTCTACAGGGAGCTCCACTGACTTCAGTGAGGCAGTGCATGGCTCTGTCTATGCAGTGTAATTTGCACATGACAAATGAACGTTAAGAAGGGGGAGAACTGGAAAAGATCATGTAATTGGTCACAGGCATGTACATGGTCTGGTCCCTTTCCATTAAGAGTGTGCGGGAGGGGAGAGGGGCAGGCTGTACACCATCTCTCTTCTCATAGGTGACAGAGCAGAAGTGAGTGAAGAGGGGGACAGGCATAGGGAGGTCATTCCATGTATAACTGGGAGCTAAGTATCCCCCCTACCCCCCAAAAACAGTCCTAAGGTGTCTTGTGGGGGGAATTGTGGTGCAATCCTGGTCCATTACTGCTCCTGAGAGGCCAATTAACCCACCTGGCTGCACCTGGAGCATGGGCCAGGCCTGATTAAAGATGAAGCCCAGGTAGGAAAGGAGCTAATTGGGGAAGCGAGCTACAGGGGGAGAGGGAAAGTAAAGAAAGGATCCCAGAGATATATAGAGAAGCAACTTTAAAAGGCAGGACCTGGACTGCCCAGGGAGGTATTCAGCTGAAGAGGAACATCAGGAGGGAATTCCCACTCTGGGACTAGCCCTGATGCGAGAAGGCAGCCTGGGAGAAGACCTCTGGGAATGGACCTGAAAGAAGGCCAACTACAGGTGGAAGTGGAGGAGCCAGACTAGGGGCAAGACTCCAGGGAGGTAACTCTTGAGAGTCAGTGTCCTGCAGAAGAATGGAGAGCCAGGAAAGATTCAGGATGGTTTACAAGTTTAAGCCTGAGGGAGAGGCCAAAAGCTGCTTTCATTGTGGGTTGTGTGTCACTTTTGAATGTGGTTCAGCCTCCAAGGAGAAGCCTTGATGACCAGTGGTTGGGAACTTTTTGGGACACTAACTTGGCAGGGGAGAGATGTTGAAGTGATCTGGCCAGAGGGCTGAGTCAGAAGAAGATGGGCCCACTACAGGGCTGTAGTTGCTATCAGTAGGCTTCAGATGAGAGCCTGCTATGCCAAGCTCAGCCAGGAGAGGGAGCTCCAGCAGTAAGTCCATTCTTCTATAGGGATCCCATATCAAAGGCCACTTCTAAATATGTTGACACTAACTACTGTGTTCCTCGGTTTTCCCATCTGTAAAATTGGGATGGATAATGCCACTGTAAAATGCTTTCAGACCTGCGATAAAAGATGCAAAGTTTTAGTATGACATACACACAAACTTCAAATTTGACATCTCTCTCTTAAACAACTCATTTTGGTTTTGAACTTTCTTAACAAAGGTTCTAGAATCCTCCTTAAATATGTGCTGTATCTCTCGGACTTCAGCAACAACAAATGCCCACGACTTTAGCCCAGAAATGTCAAATTACATGATTGTCGACCCCATGTATTCAAAGATGAGTTAGGTCCCCCAAAATCATGAGTGTTTAAAATATTAAATTTGGAGTTTATTTTATTTGCTTTCAGGTTTCTGAAGCTTCAGGATTGCTCCTCTGTTCATGGTTCCAAGCTTTTCTCCACCACCGGGAGAGATAAAAGCTTTTTTAAAATGAAAGCTGAGGTTTTAAAGATCCATATGATTCCCAGAACTGAGGCCAGAAAAAACAAACATGTGCAAACATGTAGCCAAGTGTTTCCCTGTTTTTTTTTTTTTATTTATTTTATTTCTTTCTGCTATTCATTGTTCTGGGAATCATATGGATCTGAAAAACCTCTGCTTTCATTTTGTTCTGCTATGTGCTGCAGGCTCAAATGCAGGCAGGTTGGACTTCAGCCACGCCACAGGCTTCACCAAAAAATATGGAACTAATGTGAGGGAAGCAAAAATGCAGTTAGCCTAAACGGTATTGTTCAGAAGCCTTCAGCTAGAAAGTGAAGGCTGGAGTGATGCCACTCTGAAAGCAAACTTCCTATTTTTGGGGTGGGGATACATTTCCATCACGTGGAGTCTTCAAATCAAGACTTGACATCTTTCTAAAAGAGATTTCATTCAATCACAAGTTTATTGGGCTTGATATAGATATTGTTGCCCAAAGTTCTGCGACCTGTGGTATTCATGAGGTCAGATTAGATGGTCATAATTGTCTCTCTTGACTTTAAAATCTAAACCACAATCCACTAGTTCCCCAATGAGCTAGCCGATTTACACCAGCCGAGGATCTAGCCCTATAAACCTATACTATGATGTAATATCAAGCTTCCAGGCTAGAAGATTTCCCCCACTCTTGAACTGTAGCACTTGTGCAGTGTGGGTTACAAGGCATGAAGGTGACTTTGCCAGGAGCACCTGCTTTTGAGTAATCTATTCTGAATGCTTTTTAAACAAAGGAGGGTGCTACTTCCTGCAGCAAACATGCACAAAAACCAGAATAATCCAATGAAGTTGGCAGTGATACATGTGGCTGACTCCGTTTTTTTTTCTTTAAATACAGTTCAGAGAAAATATCTTGCTTATTCAACTACACCAAACATATTATTTGCATGCTAACGAATAGCCTGGGGCAAATGGTAGTATAATATATGAATTAATTACCCTTTTCAGTGACTGAATTAAATGGCTAACATGTTAACACTGTGACGTTGTGCAGTCTATATGGTTTTATAAAAACATAATAAGAAGTGAATAGAATGTAACTGGAATATGCTTCATGCAAAAGGTCTCTTGTAAGGTATCATTACAAAGCTTATAAACTACTGAGTGTGTTCATCCCATTTGTATAAATGTACCACTCTTGTATCTAAAACTAGAAATATGAAATATAACTCTGAGGGCCTATTGTAATTATGTAAAGTGTGGGCCATTAAGGATGGTTTGGAATCTTGATGACTCCCATTAACAAGGACCATTGTCTGCAGATGGCTGTGTTTACCTGTTAGCCTTCCTGTATATGTGTGTGCTGGCAAGTGGGCAATGAAGTCTTGCAGTGACATGTGATCATGTCACCTGAACTGGAATCCATCTTTAACCTGGTGCTTTTCCAGTGAGGTGGGGTGGAAACCCAGATGGACAAAGGGTTCCCGCCTTATGCAAAAGATATATAAAGGGGTGGAAGAGAACAGGAGGGGAGGAACCATCATGAAGAATCCCCTAGCTATCACCTGAGCTGCAACAAGAGCTGTTTTCATAGATTCATAGATTATAGGACTGGAAGGGACCTCGAGAGGTCATCGAGTCCAGTCCCCTGCCTGCATGGCAGGACCAAATACTGTCTAGACCATCCCTGATAGACATTTATCTAACCTACTCTTAAATATCTCCAGAGACGGAGATTCCAGGGGAAAGAATTGTGCCCAGGCCTGGAAGGTGTCCAGTCTGAGAAAAACTTACTGAAGCATCTCTGAGGGTGAGATTATCTGTATTCAGTTTGATTAGACATAGATTTGCGCATTTTATTTTATTTTGCTTGATGACTTACTTTGTTCTGTCTGTTACTGCTTGGAACCACTTAAATCCTATTTTCTGTATTTAATAAAATCACTTTTTATTTAGTAATTTACTCAGAGTATGTATTAATACCTGGGGGAGCAAACAACTGTGCATATCTCTCTATAAGTGTTATAGAGGGCGAACAATTTATGAGTTTGCCCTGCATAAGCTTTATGCAGGGTAAAACAGATTTGTCTGGGTTTAGACCCCATTGGGAGTTGGGCATCTGAGTGCTAAAGACAAGTGCACTTCTGTGAGCTGTTTTCAGGTAAGCTTGCAGCTTTGGGACAAGTGATTCAGACCCTGGGTCTGTGTTGGAGCAGATGGGAGTGTCTGGCTCAGCAAGACAGGGTGCTGGAGTCCTGAGCTGGCAGGGAAAACAGAAGCAGGGGTAGTCTTGGTATGTCAGGTATGTCTTCTTTCACACTATTGATGTAGCGATTCTCAAACTCTGACTCTCGTTTCCTGACCTTTTTTGTAGTGTGGTGGCAGTGACCTTAATTATGGCTGATGCAGGAAACTCTTTCCTGGAGGGAATCTATCTTCCCCCTCCGCCAGAAACCCATCCTGATCCAATAGACATGCTCATCGCCATGCAGCTCTGCTCTCTGGTGCTGGTTCCTGACTTGAGTGATGGGTAGGTAGTATGTGGTGTAAAGGAGGTGCCCATTGTTTGGTGCAGGTGGGGAGGGCTGCAACAGGAAGGCAAGTGTTGGCTAGGAAAGTGCTTGTTTAGGGAGTGCAGGAGAAAATGCATGGAGGGCTGAGGATCTGCAGTGAGTGTTTTATTTTCCTGTCCACATCAAACATAGAGGCTAGTGATATTCATCTTCAGCTTTCTCACTGCGTCATGGCATACATGTAAACATATGCAATAAAACAAATACAAATACAACAGCTGGTATCTTTCAAAGTTAGGTTTCCAACATCCTTAGGGCATGTCTACACGTACAGTGCTGCAGCAGTACCGATTCAGCTGCAGCGTGTCTGGGGAAGATGCTCTATGCCGACAGGAGAGAGCTCCGTGAAACTCTCCCGCCGACATAGCGCTATGCATATGAGCACTTATGTCAGCGTAATTGATGTCGCTCAGGGAGGTGGTTTATTCACACGCCTGAGCAACAAGTTCTGCTGATATAGGCTGTAGTGTAGACGTCTTGTTGAGGTGTGATGATGATACAGCGCATCTATGCTAGTGTCCCTATCTGTTCTGTGGGTGCATTCCTTCAGTATCTGCTTTTAGACTAAAGATTTTTTTTCTTTTTCTTCTCAATTAAAGTCCTACCCCCACCGCAGAGCAATCCAGCATTGGATCTCCCTTGCTGCTTAGGCTAGGTCTACACTACAGGGGACTGGGGCGTCGAGCTAAGATACGCAACTTCAGCTATGTGAATAGCATAGCTGAAGTTGTGTATTTTAGGTCGACTTACCTGGCTGTGAGGATGGCGGCGAGTCAACTGCTGCCACTCCACCATCGATTCCGCTTCCACCTCTTGCTGCAATGGATTTCTGGAGTCGACGGCAGAGCAATTAGGGATCGATTTTATCGTGTCTTCACTAGACGCGATAAGTCGATCCCCAATAGATTGATTGCTACCCGCTGATCCGGTGGGTAGTGAAGACGTGCCCTTAGACCTGAACTGACCCATATGCCAGAGAAGTTCTCACTTGCCTCGGGCAGGGATTCATGATGTTTCCAATCTAGTCTAAGAGGAATCCCTCTTATCTTCACATGCTTTTAAGCATTTGCTTTTAATCCTCTTCACTATGAATCACATCCACTCATTGTGATTTTTGTAATTCCTCATAAATGTTATGAATTATATTATTTCCTGTGTGCATTCTAATTTCATATCCCCACCAAGAAGTAGCTAGGCAGGCAGCAATGCTTCTTGGCATATAGGGCACTGGCATGCCCTGGATTTCCCTCTGGAAGCTTTGCTCTTTTCTGTCATCTCAA
Source organism: Trachemys scripta elegans (assembly GCF_013100865.1). Classification (NCBI taxonomy): domain Eukaryota; kingdom Metazoa; phylum Chordata; order Testudines; family Emydidae; genus Trachemys; species Trachemys scripta. The sequence continues at coordinate 224,343,738 of NC_048298.1, read as the reverse complement.
GAACTAGCTGTGGAACAGTCTTTGTAATATCTCATATTCAATAACAGTAAAACTGTCTCCCCCAGATTGTGTTATTCTCCACGTCTCAAAAGACTTTTGCTGTCTCGTGCTTTTACCACTGTTAATGTTCTACAACCATTCCCCACTCTACCTGATGGGTGTTCCCATGGAGAGGAAGTGGAGATCTCTATTCAATTCAATTTTATTTTCCTCAGGATGTCCTTCTGAGGTTCACCAGTACATAGTTATTTCTGCCTTTTAAACCAAGCAAGTATATCACAAGTTATTTTGGCACCCTGCTGGTGAAATTTGTAATCTGCAGCACTACTGTATCATTACTATATGCCACTGCTAAAAATATAACTATTAGAGAGACAAGGTGGATGAGGTAATACCTCTTATTGGACCAACTTCTGTTGGTGAGCGAGACAAGCTTTTGAGCTACCCAGAGATCTTTTTCAAGAACTTGTTTTCTCTCAACAACGGAAGTTGGTCCAATAAGAGGTATTGCCGCACCCCCCTTCTCTCTAATATCCTGGGACTGACATAGCTACAGCAACACTGCATAACGTAACTATATGATGTTTGAAAAGTTATACAATCAATTCATACCAAGAAAGTAAAATCCTAGTTGGAGATACCATGAAGGAATAGAAAGAGCTGTACATTCTTTTTCTTCAATTTCTTTTTGTCTTAGGAATATATCCCAAATTCCCCATAAGTATAGTTACCTGGGAATTGAAATTCTGCTACATTACCTGAGGTGAATCCACCAATCATACATCTGATATGTCAGACATCAAAAACTGTAGCAAAGACCTTCAATTTCCCCCAATGTACCTGTGGCAGGTCTATTTGCTCTTTGTCTTTCTTTGCGTTGTTACCTTTGCTTTGAGAGCCAGACCTCTTTTTCCTGTGGGAAAAGGTCCGTTCTGGCCTCACATTAGTGCATGCTGCATATCCACACATGCTGCACATCTTGGAAAATAGCTACTATTCTAGGGTAAGCATTTATAAAGATATGAGACTTCAGGCTTATTATGGGTAATGTGTTCAGATCCTTAAATAGAAGTGCTTCCAGGGCTGACATAATATAGTCAACTCCCTTAGAATGAACTATATTTTTTTATAAGACTGGAAAGAGGTCAGCATGGAAAATATCCATGGCAGTGGTAAGTGGACTTGGTGCAGCCTAGTGAATGGGGAATTTGGATTGGGACTTGGGAGATTTGGGTTCACTTCTTGACGCTACCACTGGCTTGTTGGGTAACCTTGGATAAGTCACTCCCCCTCTGTAAAATGGGAATGGTACTGATCTCTCTTGTAAAACACTTTGAGATCTATGGATGAAAAACATTGTGTAAGAGATTATTGTTCTCCCACTTGTGATGTCAAAATCAGTTGTCATTCACAGTAGAATCTGCAGACCTTCATAACATAATTGTCCTTCTCTGCTTCCTGGCCTGCTTTGATCAGCAGTGAAACTCTCATCAGTGTAGACACTTAAATTCTAATCATATAGGTGGAGCTGGCTGAAGATATTTTCATTACAACTTCTTTCCAAAGAAAAAATGACTTTTTGAACAAAATGACATTTTTCTGCAAATAAATGTTTCTTTCAAAGTTTTTTCCAGGTTTTTTTTAGGTCTTTATTTTTTTAATCAAGAATAATTCAGGTTGTTTTTTTAAACAAACCATGTCTGACTATTTTTGTTGCAAAAAAAATCAAAATTTCAGATACATTTTTTTTTAAAATTATCCTGTGGAAAAACAATGGCCATTGTTAAGAGCACTATATATAGTCTTCAGAGTTAATGCTGCATTTATACAAACAGAAGCAGCTTGCATTTTTTTCTGAGCTTCTATTTCAGCGTCTCTGCAGATGCAGGTATGTGTCACTACAACTAGTTGCAAAAGTAACCTTCAGACAAGGAATTGTATGCAACCGTAATTAAATAAAAGCCTACAGCACAAAATGGCAGTCCCAGGAAAAAGTTCTGCCTTGACAAGATGCTTTGTGCTGGTCCAATGCCACCATTGGGAATGGATAATAAATCATTCAAAAGAATAACTTTCCTGTGTATTAAAAGATTAATTGCAATGAAAAGTTGAGTTGGGAAAAGGAAAGAATGCACAAGGGGACCTTCAAAAATAAATGCATCTTAAGTCATTTTTATAGCTGTTTTTTCATTGAGTACTTGTGTTTGACCTTGATTGTTCTAGTGTGGTTCAGAAAATGTTGGCAGCTTTCTTTTGGAAAGGAGCAATTAACTTAGTTGCCATTGGGTGTAGCTATTGTGTTGTTCTCTTTGGAGCTGATCACAAAACTGCTGCGAAACTGTTTATTTTTGCACTAAGGCCAATGCAGAGGAAATTCTTTCAATAACAACTTGCAGTTTCATAGTATTTTCACAGGATGCCAGAAATCATGATCTTTGTAATGAGCAAAAATATTAGTTTATCAGCTAATACGACTCAAAGAGAAGCTTTTTGTCACTGGGTTATTTTTAAAAAAAGACTGAAATATATGTTTAAACTTGTAAGTTGGCATGTGTGAGGAATGGTGCCTTTTCCTTGTTTTGAATAAATTTAGTTTTGAAATAATATTCTGGAGACATGGAAATACTCTAGGTTTCATCAGACTTGAGTATGGTATGCAGATCATATATGTACTGTACATGCCTAGCAAAATTTGCCCCTCCATTCCTACATGAACAGTAACTTCACATGAGGAATTGTGATGGGGTATACCAGACCCTCTGAGGCCCCCTACTGGAGGCCTCATGGCCCTGCCACAACCTGCCCCAAAAAAGGGCAGTGGAGAGGGTGCTCCAAGCTGCCTAGAGTGGCTGTGTGGAACACAGCCAATCAGGTCCCAGCAGTCTAGTATAAGAAGAGCTGCAGGGCCAGAGGGAGTTCAGTTCCTTGCTGGAGCTGTAGGAGTATGGATGAGGTGTGGCTGGCTGGCTGGCTGGCTGGCTGATGGAGTTACAGAACCCCAGACAGGGCAGCGCCCCCAGAAGCTGTGGAGGGCGAGAAGGAGCCCTGAGCTGGTTGCTGGGACTTCATTAGGACAAAGCCCTGAAGTAAGGGTGAAGCCGGTGCGGGGCCACGGGGAAGTGGCACAGGGAATTAGAGAAGCTGTGCGACATAGTTAAAGGGACATAGCAGATGGCTGCTACCTACAGGGTCCCAGGGCTGGGACCCAGAGTAGTGGGTTGGCCCAGATCCTTCCCACCCCCCATTGGCCACTGAGGGGAAGTGGCCTGGACACAGAGGCACCCCAGAGAGGTAACTGAACTGTAGTGGCCCATCTGGAGGCCTGTAGCCAGGAAGCCCCAGAGAGCGAAGGGAGGGAGCCCTGAGTCACTGCTCTATCCCAGGGCAGGGACAATCTGAGAGCGTGCAGGCACACGCACTTGGCCAAGGGGGTGTTCACAAGAGGTGAGTGTGCCCCGTTACAAAGAAGATTGAGGGATGGTGGGTCTGATGAGTCTTCAAATATGTGAAGGGCTATGGGTAGGACAAGTAGTAATGGGTGTAAACTGCAGCAAGGGAGATGTAGGTTAGATATTAGGAAAAATGTTCTACCTAGAAGGGTAGTTAAGCTTTGGAATAGGCTTCCAAGAGAAGTTGTAGAATCTCCATCATTGGAGGTTTTTAAGAACAGGTTAGACAAACATATCTCACGGAGGGTCTAGGCAGGGGATCTGGAACAATTCGAGAAACTGGAAATCCTGCATATGAGGGAAGCCATGGATTGTATTACTTCAAGCTAGGGAGTGCTGCTGCTTAGTTCCCATATCCTGGGTCTATGTATACTTGGTCCTGCCTCAGTGCGTGGAGATAGACTAGGTGATCTCTCAAGGTCCCTTTCAGCCTCATGTTTCTGAATCTATGGGCAATCTCAGTTCCCAAATTAAGTCAGTGGCAGTTGAAGCTATTCAGCACCTTTGAAAATCAGGCCACTTCTATTCACATGCCTACATTTAGATTTAGTAGCTTAACTTAGACACCCAAGATTGCACACTTCTTATGGTCAAAATTGGCAAATGTGTGTGCACATGTTCTTGCCCGCCCACTAAGGCCTTCAAGACACAAACCTAAATTACCAGATGAGGACAAATGTTTAAAAATAAATTCACTTCCACCATTCATCACCCTTGCTCATTGTTCCTTGTCTATACTCTAGGCCAGGGGTCGGCAACATCTGGCACGCAGCCCGCCAGGGTAAGCACCCTGGTGGGCTGGCCAGTTTGTTTACCTGCCACGTCCGCAGGTTTGGCCGATCGCGGCTCCCACTGGTCACGGTTCGCCGCTCCAGGCCAATGGGGGCGGCGGGAAGTGGCGCAGGCTGAGGGATGTGCTGGCCGTGGCTTCCCGCCGCCCCCTTGGCCTGGAGCGGTGAACTGTGGCCAGTGGGAGCTGCGATCGGCCGAACCTGCCGACGTGGCAGATAAACAAACTGGCCCGGCCCGCCAGTGTGCTTACCCTGGCGAGCTGCGTGCCAGAGGTTGCTGACCCTTGCTCTAGGCTGTAAGCTCTTCAGGGAAGAGATTGTCTCTTCAATTGCACTGTGAAACAAGAAGCACAATTTTGGATGCTATAATAACAGCTTTCAAACTTGGATTCTTAGGATAGGTCCACGCTTAGGGCGGCGTGTTGACTACAGACCAGTGGTGGGCAACCAGATGCTGCACACCCAGTTAGCACAGGTATAGCAGTGTAGATAGTGAGACACTACTTATGCAAGTAGAGTACAGATACTCTAGAAGCCTAGAGTGTATACCCTACATGCCTTTCTACCAGCCCACGCAGTGCTCCCCCATCTACACTGCTAGTTTTAGTACTGTAGCGTCCCTGCTGCTTCCTCTTCCTCCATGTCAGCATTTTTACTGCTGCATGTAGCTACACACTGCAGTGTGGACACAGCCTGTCTTTCACTGCTCTGTATAGCTACATGTACCCTACACGCTCCTACAAGTGTAGACAAGGCCTTAAATGAACTGAATCTGACCTCTGATACTCTCTCAGGTATTAGCCTATAGCTCCACATAGGCTAGCTAGCTTGCGTATAAAGCACCATTACACTCTGAGAGGTTTTGATGTATGGACAGGAGCTGAGTTAGGAGAAACATCAGAGTAAGAGGCCAAGTGAACTCTGCAGTAAAGACAAGCCTTCAGAAGGATATAGTCAAGCTGGTTCTAGCCCAGCATTTCCAGAGATATTTTGCCTGGCTCATGTCTGATGCCTTTGTGGCTTTGTGCAGGGTAGTGCATGCACCGGGTGCTGTAAAGCCACAGCTATGAGGCAGTATAGCCCATTGGAAACACTATTACAGGATATGATTAAAGATCCATTGACCTTATGAGCTGGAAGGGGAAAAAACAGCCACAGAGTGGATATGATTAATCTAACAGTGGAGGAAAACTAACACACTAAATGCGGTGTTAAAGAAAATTAAGGGAGAGGAAAATAAATTACCTGTAGTTCACAAAACAGTTGCATGATGTAAGAAAAGGGGTGAGAGAATAAAAATGTGGTGGTTATGAAGACAAGTTTTCCTCATTCCTAGATATCCACTACAAAGTGGTTTCTAAGCAACCAGATCATATAGGTAGCCTTTGGAGCGTGAGGTAATCTGAGTTGAGACAAAGCGGAAGGAAAAGATTAAATACTGCTAAGGCCAGGTTGAGAGATCACTGGGGGAGTGGGATCGCTAAGTGCAGTCTCTGCCCTAATTGTGCAATTGAAGAAAGGATGATTTTATTTGTACTGAGGATTTCTTCCCAATGTAATCCATAATCTAAGGGACTTGAAAGGGGAAAGGGTATAAGAATAAGCAAGAACTTGCAAGGTACAATAAATTCAGATGTCTCCCATTAAGACCAAATAGACAATGTGATTTCAGAATTTGTCAGTCATGGCCTTTCCCTCTCACCCCTTTGTAGTCTGTACTCTTCTCCAGCTTAACCAATGCCATGCTTTATGCCACCATGGCATAAATCTTTAGCTACTTTTTCTTCGTAAGCTTCTGTTTATATTACAACTACTTTTCTAGACATAAAATAGGACTGCAGGCTTAGCCTCTGTTTTGCAGCAGAGTGAGATCTGCTGCTCTGTAACCAGTGTTTGTAGTCTGCATCCTGACTATTAAATACCCTGTCCTTATTCAGGCAAAAATTCCACTGAATGAAGGCTTGAGCCATAAGGGAGAAAAATTAACATCCAAGATTTAAATAGCTGACTCACGATAGATGTAACAATTATATAATTATGCAAATTTGATTGAAGACACTGAAAGATGTCCAGAATTTTTTTTGCCATCAGAGGAAAAATGATTCCCTTTGAGAATGACTGTAATTCAATACCAGAAGCTGTATTTGTAAAGTGTATTGTCAGTTTCCTGTGGCTGAGACCCCCTTAGTATAAATATGCATGTCATGAAATTCCTTGTACCGTCTTTCTTTCTTTTTTTGTTTTAAAATGTGGTTTAGGTGCGCTTAGCTTCAAATATATTATGTAATACATCCCTAACTAACACGCTACGTCTGGGGGGTTGATGCCAACAGGCTCTGTGATGAAATGTGCCTGTTCTTTATTTCACCCAAGCATCTTGTTCTGTGTATGTGGCTTCTCTTAGTTTTTCTTTAAACTCACAGGGGTGTGCTGAACAGACTGTCACTGAGGATACTCATAATGTCTCTTTAGGGCCTGCTCTGGCTCCCATTGAAGTCTGTGCCAAAATTCCCATTTCTGAGCAGGATAAAGCTCCAGATCTTTTCCTTGGCGGGGCCTTCAAGCTCAAAGCCCATCGATGCACGTGAGTTTCGTTCACTTTTGACGCTGCATATATCAGAGTTAAATTTCATCTGTTATGGTGTCCAGTCTGCTTGTGACAATGTGGAACTAATCACTCTGGCGCTTCCTGCCAGCGGCCATGGGAATTAGCTCTTCTTGCCAGTGTGCCCTCTTCTGGTGATGCCTTATCACCATCACTTCTGTTCTGGGACCCACCTCACTCTCAGGACCATGGCATCTTCTCTGGTGGCCCAGCCCACCAGCTGTGCCTCATGCGGTGCTTCCCGCTTCTGGGGGAATGTCGCAGTCCCTTAGTCCAGCTGCTTCCTCAGTGGTGAGTGGGGGAAGGGACCCGGGGCCACCCACTACTCTGGGTCCCAGCCCAGGGACCCTGTAGATGGCCACTGCTTGTGGCATCCCCTCTGACTTCTCATGACTCCTGCACCCTCTTTGCCCTTGCCTCAGGGCCTCAGCCTGTAGATCCCAGCAGTCCATCAGGAGCTGCCTTTAGCTCCCCAGGTCTCTGCCAGCAACACTGCTGTGTCCACCGAACTTGCTGCCTTCAGCTTGCAAGCAGTGGCAGATTAATGATTTTGCCACTCCTAGGCCCTGAAATATTTGCTGCCCCCGGCCACATATGAATTTGTTTTAGTGGGTTTTTTTTACAAATTCTCATGAGTATGTTTACTAAATGGCATAACGCCGTCATTGGTGGTTTCAATCATAGAATCATAGGATATCAGGGTAGGAAGGGACCTCAGGAGATCATCTAGTCCAACCCCCTGCTCAAAGCAGGACCAATCCCCAGACAGATTTTTGTCCCAGATCCCTAAATGGCCCCCTCAAGGATTGAACTCACAACCCTGGGTTTAGCAGGCCAATGCTCAAATCACTGAGCTATCCCTCCCTCCCATCATAGGTGCCGACTCCGTGGGTGCTCCGGGGCTGGAGCACCCTTGGGGAAAAATTGGTGGGTGCTCTGCACCCACTGGCAGCTTCCCACCCCCTCTGCCCCAGCTCACCTCCGCTCCACCTCCTCTCCTGAGCGCGCTGCATCCCCGTTTCTCCCCCTAGCTCCCAGCGCTTGGCTTCGAAACAGCTGTTTCATGGCAGCAAGTGCTGGGAGAGAGAGGGAGGAGGGGAAACGTGGCACGCTCCAGGAAGAGGCGGGGCTGGGGATTTGGAGAAGGAGTCCAATAGGGGCAGAGTTGGGGCAGAGACTTTGGGGAAGGGGTTGGATTGGGGGTGGGGGCGAGCACCCACCAGCGCCGGGAAAAGTTGGTGCCTATGCGTGGTAGAACTGTGGCATTACAAAAATGCTGCTATTATAAATTTGCCGCCCTGGATCTAGGCCTTGTCGGCCTAGGAGATAAAACACCATTGCTTGCAAGGTAGCCAGTCCACCTCCCTCCTCAAGCTTCAGGGAGTGGCTGAAGCTGCTCTGTTCTGCAGCCCTTCTTATATAGGCTGGGCCAACCCAGCCAATCAGCCCCTCTCTGATTGGCTGCCTCCTGCACAGCCTCCCAAGGGCTCTATTAACCCCTTAAAGCCAAGTGTGGGGCAGGTGCCCCATCACACTGTTAATGCATGTAAATCTATCTAGAGAGTCTCACATCAGTTTTATTGCCCCCATTAACATTGTCAACAGCAAACTTCATCAGTTTACTGTTCACTTTCTCCTCAAAATAAATAGATATTAAGTAACATTGGTCCTAATAATGGACCACTGGGTACTTCCCTCTACATGCTGAGGAGCAGACATTCATTATTCCTCTTTGCCTTCTGTTTATTTAGTCATTTTTAAATCCATACTTTAACCCTTTAACGTTTAGTTATATCCTTTAATAGTCTTATGTGGGATCATATCAAAAACTGTTTGGAAATTCAAGCAGACTGTGTCTCCCAGGTTGCTTTCACCTAATGTTTTATGAACACTTACAAAAAAAATGTTACTTTGGCTCAAAGTTAATCAGAAATCTTTGCTTTCATATAGAAAGTGTTAGCAACCTTGTTGTTCCATCTAAGTGCAGAATATATTAGAGCTGATCAGAAACTGGGGAAATGACTTTGAAAATATTTGAAGTTGTTTCTGATTTGTAGGGTTTGAAATGGGGGGGTTGTTCCCCATGCAACCTTTCATGATCTTTATTGAAATTTTCCTGACAATTGTCTTTTTTTCTGTTGCACCATTTTGATCCCCATCCAGGAGCTTGTTTATATAATAACCTGAGCTGCCTTGGGCAGCTCTTAAAGTTCTCCATTCCCCCCTTCTCACATGATAGCAGTGCCATTATTGGCACCATTAATGACATTCTGGGATGGGTGGGTTTTATGATGTGTATGTATTTGAAACTGTTTCAATGTGGATTTGAATCAGTTGGTATTTATTTGAATTAGTAAATACACAGGCATTAAAATTACTGTTTTTCTGTGACATTATTTGTATAAAAATAACATAAGCCAATACTGACAAATGCATCCTTAAAATTTCCTGTTGAAGGAAATGAACAAATATAACTATATATAATACTATATACAGTGGAGCCTTATCTTTCCCCTCCCCCCAATCACTATGGTCCCAAATTCAGCAAAGCAGACCAGTGCATGCTTAAATTCATTCCTATGCAGCAAAGCACTTAAGCACAAGCTTAAGTTCCATTGCCTTCATAAAAATATGGAAGCCATTTTAGGTGTACTCCACCTAGATTCAGTTCAATTTAGGGATAATCGCCACTTAGCCTCAAAGTGTGGGTTCTTATGTAAAATTTATCTTGAACCTCTTTCATCTGAAAATCTCTGAAGAAGCTCTGTCGTGCAGTACTGGAAATCGGCTGATGGCAGTAGAGCTGGAAATACAGCTAAAGAAAATTAATCCCTGATGGGTATTTCTGCAGTTGTTAGAAATGGCTATAGGGGAGTTAGTATGGAAGATCACACACTGAATTCTCTTAACTGCCAAAATTCTCACCCAGTGCCATAAGCATAATGTATATTTGAAGCAATGTCAGTGTGAACAGCTCTGAGGTTTTCTAATGGCTCTTAGCAGGTGGAATCGGCAGAGAAAAACCACAAGTAAATCACTTTTTACAATGAGGCACAGTTTATATCAGTTTGAGTTTATTTACTCATGGGTTTTCCTGCCAGTCCCCCTAGAAATACTTCAACATCTAATGGAACACACAAGTCATTTCCTTCCATGATATTTATGTGATGCGTACCTTGATGAAGAGTTAATTAACAGGAATCTCTTTTGAGCCTCTAATTCATTTCTGACAGTTTCTCTGGGGCCAAATAAAAGTAGATATTTAAGGGAATCTCAAGTAAATGGGTGACTATCAACTGAGGTTTTAGATAGTTTAACCATGAGTGCAGTATTTCTGTCCTTCCACATCCTATTACGTTGCTTCATCTTTAGCAAAAACAAAAACAAACCTCTTCAGTGTCCGCAGCGCCATATTTACCTGTCCAAAGGCTTTTCTGGATGCTGTGAGTGATGTACTGTAGCACTCCACTAAAATACTATAGTTGAAGTGGAAGAACTGTATACAGGATAAATTGCATTGGTATTTCAGAAGGCAGACTCTTGGTTAAACAGAATCATTTGGAAAGATATCTGGAAGTAATGAATTCTGGATGCTTTATAACTAAACTAGCAAAAGATTTAGCTTTGCAATAAATAAAGCCAATAGAGACCTGATTCTCCACTCTGTATACTAGTTTTACACAAGTGTAACTTAATTTTAATGGAGCTACACCAACATACGACTAGTGGAATAAAGAATTGGGGCCCTATGATCTTTGCAAGGCATTCCGCAGTACAGTCTATATGCGCAGTGATGAGGGCTAAACAGAAGCTAGATAATTCTCATTTTAAGCTAGGGAGATTTCCTTTTTCCTTTTTGTCTAAGGATGAAATTTTAATCAGACAATTTGGACAAGAAAAGTGCTAGTGAGGACAACTTTGCTAAGTAAGAATTTATTATATTCTTTACATTAATGTGCAATAGACCTTCTGTGTGTGTGTGTGTGTGTGTGTGCGTGTGTGTGTGTCCCTATCCCACACCCACACCCCATAGATATGGAACTCAGTGACTTTCAACTGTTTCATTTGATTGCTATCTTTTTCTTCTGGACTTTCTTCCCTGAGCATGGCATTTGGGGTTGGGATGTGTGTGCACACTATTCACCCCACCCCCACCTAAAAATAACAATAAAAGTTGTTGTAAACTTAAAAATGGGCCAGTTTTCGTGAGACATTTTGCTGTCTATTTTGTAAGCATAACCAAGACTCATTTTCCAGTGAAAATGGAGCAACATTTTAATAAGCACAGGCCTATCTCCAGGGTGGTTCTGACTTCAATAAGAGTTTTGAATGAGTAACTAAAATAAGATTTAGATCTTTAAGCTTAGAAAAGCTCAAGGACATGCATGTAGTTAGCGTGCCTAGAATTAGTTCACAACAATTAACTAATGCTTTGTAATTCACCACATCTCTTTAATAGAAGTTATTTGAGCAGGCCAAAAACAGGAAATATTTGAAAAATGTAACCAGTTTTGAAAATGGTTAATTCAAATCTTCACATGTATGGAAGTTTTTCCCCAACTTTATTCCCTTTCCCACTTTTTTCCTTTTTCTATTTTGTCACTAAAAAGGGTGGTGGTGGAGAGAAAACCAGTTCTCCCCCCTACCCCCCCCCCCCGTCTATTGAAAAAAATGAAAACTTTGGGGGAAAAGACTTATTTGAAAAGCTTTGTTTTTCAAATGACAACTAAAAACATCAACTGGCTTTAGAAACAAAGAATTAGCTACTTAAATACCAAGGATACTATCTAATCTAGTATCAGGGGGTAGCCATGTTTTGGCTTAAGACCAAGAAGAAATTTTTTTGAAGATTATAGTCTACATTTGTTTAGGGCAGAGGGCTTATGAGGGAAAAACAAAGCTTGGATGTCATTTTTCCTGTGCCATTATTTTGTTTAAAAAAATATAAGATGTCATTTGAATCTTATGTTAAGCCCAGGAAAGGCAGAAGAGATCCCAAGTTTATAATCTTAAGTCCCAGGAAGGGAAACTCTGGGGAATGACGCTTATTGTGTATTGTTTTGTTGGTTGCTTTTTTTAAAGAAAAGGGAATAAAGTGTTTCATAACTTGAGTCATGGAGAGGCAGAATGGAATGTGAGGTACATTAACTTCAATCAAGAAAAGGCAAAATGCACAGAAGGGAAATGGCTTACCACTTTCAAACAGAGGAAAGTAAAGGACACAGAGGAATTGGGGTGTTGTGTACTTGTTTTACTAAGTTACACCTAGAAAGGGCAGAACACAATACATGTATTAATTTTATTTGTAGGGGATGTAAAATCAAATGTATGTTTTATTGATGGGGAAGGGAATGAACAAAATGTTTTTGACTGACAAAAATATTCGTTTCTGACACACAGTCAGGAGTGCCCTCCTCCTACCCCCTCCCCCAACCTCCTGCAAGCACTCGGAGACAAGAAAAATGTAGAATAGGTAAATGGGAATAGAAACAAGATTGCTTATTTCCATGATACCATGTGGCTCTATATGTAATGTATATCCATTATTATTTAGACCTAAATCACCCATTGAAATGAAAAAGGCATTGCTATGATTAGCTTAAAAGAGCACCCAAACACTTATCCCCATTGCCTTCTGTGAATGACTCTACAACCTACAAATTCATAAAATTAACCAGAGTAGCTGTAGCATTGAATGCTTCAGTGTGTAGTGAGTCAGTTATGGGCTGACAACATCCCTGTCACATATCACCCTCCTTGTCTAGAAAAAGCTACAGAACAAACAAAAAAAGCTGTTGCCCTTAATGATAGTGCTCTGGCAGGACAAAGGATATGCCACAGATGATGCCTGAGTTGGAAGATAAACATGATAGAAATGGCTATCTATGGCAAATGGGAAATCCCCATATAGGAGAACAAAGGGGAGGGGCAGGTGTCAGAGCAGGAACTTCAAAAGAAAAAGACACAGGCTTTTTTTTTGGGGGTGGGGGGAAAAACTATTTTGACATGAGGCCAGCCAAAGACAAAGGATGCTGTCTGGAGGAGGGAGAGAGTAAACGTCCTGATTCAGAAGCGACACCATGAGCTATAGTAGGGTGATCCTGGACACCAGTCCTATGGTATGTCTAAAAAGTGAGAAACTGAGGCAGGGTTTTTTATGGCTTTTGCCTAGCTCTGTCTGTCTCTTGTACTTTCTGAAGTAAAGAGTAACTGTGTTAGAAATGAGGGCAGTGAGAATAACGAAATATTCAGTTCAGGTCCAAAATAATTGAAAACATTTTTTTCAGGTTGACCCTAAAAGAAACCATTTCACTTTTTTTGGAGAAACAAAATGTCGACATTTCATTTTGTGTTGTCTGAAATTTTTTGGTCAATCCATATTAACTATTTTGGTTGAGGTGCGGTGTGTGGCTTTTGTTTTGTTTTGTTTTGGTTTTTTAAGATGGCTTCAACATAAATTGAGGGACATTCCAAAACAAAATGTTTTTCTGAAATGAAAAGTCAAACTGTTTCCTTTTGACTGAAACAATTTGCCTAAATTGACTTACATTTTCAGACTGTTTCAGTCAACCCAAAGCTGCATTTTTTTACCGGAAAAAAATGATTTGCATAAAAAATTTTGTCCAGCTCTATTAGAAACTGTGCAACACCTGTGTCTGATGGTTTCAACTATCATTTGTCCCTAAAGAGGTAAACTGTAAACCAGAGTGCCTGCACAGTTGGAGGGCTAGGACAGGGTGTGCTAGCTTAGTAGGGAGGCTGGGAAAGATGACACTAGTTGCTGGGCATAGGCAGTTGGACTGCAGGGTCTTAGTGCTCACAGGGAGGTGCTAGACAGACGATCTGTACCCTGATAATGTGCCTTGGAGACCCTAACCAGGGCAGTCTTGGACCCTATTAAGACTCAAGAAACTTAAGAGCACACGGATCCAGTGCGATGGGACCCAAACATAGTAATCTGGTGAGCGTCCAGCACAGGAAGCTTGACTAGGGCTGAGACAGAGCTACTCCTGCACAGAAGATAAGGAGATTCTGGAAGAGGTTCATGCTCTATTATCCTTAGAATCAGCAAAGGAATTGGGCCCGATACCAGGATATTCCCAGGATCCGCCTTTGTTCTGGCTTCCAGCTCCCATTTGTCTCCCTCCAGCCTATTGGCAACATGGCTGCTGCTCCCAGATGTTTCAGGTGGCATTTCACAGTGCAAAGGAGGATAATGATTACATTAATGCTATGAGCCTCAGCATTGCATTGCTTAAAACAGTTCAGTAGACCTTGGGGGAGGACAACACAGTCCTTGCAAAGGGGCTACCTGGGGTCAGTGGAATGGGGAACAATTCCAGGAGCCAGCATACATCCTTCCATGCCCTCCTGATCTGGATCTACCCAGTGCTCATCATCTTTGTGCGTGGCGGTGGAGGGGATAATCAGGCTCATTGTGTTTAGGCAAGAAACTTGAGTTTATTTTACTGGTTCTTTTTATACCAACTGTTTGTATCAACAGGTATTTTAGGTATCTTCAGGGCCAAAGAAAGATGGTGATGGCCCTTCTGGTTGGGAAATCTCACTTGTACAGTAGAAGAAATTCTTAAGACTAGAGGAGGATGAGACCTATGTCTATCTGCAATGGCAAAAAGTTACAAAAGGCTTCATCCATGTGCAGCGAGGAAGGAAAAAAAATGTTACTTCTGGTAATGTTGTCGGGATGGGACTCCAGCTGTATATTAAACCATTTAAAAACAAACACCCACATCGAATAGTAAACAGGGCAGTGATCTTAATTCAGGCAAAACGCTCCCAGATATCTGTTCACTTGGACCCAGTTCAGTGAAGCCCTTACGCTTGTGATTAATGTTGACTTCTATTACACGTAAGGATGTTTCAAATTAAATATATACGTAAGTATTTTTCAGAATAGGTGTCTAGATGCCTAGAAAGTACTAAATCCCTCTTTCAGGGATTGTTTTGTTCTTTTGCTTTTATTCACAAATATAAGCAAAAATAGACTAAATCATTGTGTTTTAACCCCATCAATTTACCATTGTTTGAGAACCATTTAAGAATAGGAACAAGGTTCTCCTATATACCACTAACAATAATATGGCCAGATAACACAGTGGTCAGGGTATTTAGAAAATGGAAAACTAATAATGACTTTTCAGAAGATCCAATGTTATAAACTTTAAAGCACCAAAAAACAAAACAAAAACAACCCACACCTCAGGAAGGCAGTGTAAGTAACAGCATTCCCAGGAAATTGGTGTTGTAAAATACCATAAGAGCAGATTAATAAATCCATTAGTCTGGGTACAGGGACGAAAGGAGTCATAAATTCATTATTCTGGCCAAGGGAGGAAGAGAGCTCTAGAAACAGGCAGAATTAGATTTACTGACCAAAAATTGAAGCAGGAGCATAAAGTTACCAGCTTAAAAGAAATCACTGAAGGTAAAAAATGCCTTCCCAAGCTTTTCAGTGACTAAGCATGCTCCCAAAGTAATGAAATTTGAATGCTTGCATAGCTTCAAGTGCTAGTATTGTTAATGAAGCTATCTATCATTTAACATCTAGTCCAATTATTTTATTTAATTACCTACTTAATACCTACTCTTAATTGTGTTGAGTAGTACCTTTCTCACCAAGTGGTCCCATTTAAAATTAAGTGGACTACTCATGTGAGTAGGGGTACTGGATCATAGGCCAAATAAACACCCCAGACTGGTGGCCAAAGTGAACCACCTTTGCTCCTGCCCCACCTTTTCCTGGTTAACCTTTTGAGAACTCTCCATTCTCCACTTTGTTACACTTCAAACCCCATTACTTAATAACGTTTTCCCACTCAACTCCTTCCCTCTTTAGGACTGATCAGATCTTCCACTGCTTCTCTCCTCTGAGATTTTCAAAATTCTCCTAGGGGACTTGGAATTCCGCTCCCTTAA
Organism: Trachemys scripta elegans; assembly: GCF_013100865.1. Taxonomy (NCBI): domain Eukaryota; kingdom Metazoa; phylum Chordata; order Testudines; family Emydidae; genus Trachemys; species Trachemys scripta. The sequence goes on along the minus strand of NC_048298.1, from coordinate 224,327,956 downwards.
GTTAGGGCTAAAATTTTCTTAGCCACTTGTAAGATTTTGAAAGAGAAATAGAGCACTCATTTAAAAAATAACTGTGATAAGAAGTCTTCATAATCCTGATTTTTTTCTTAATGAAATGAAGGTGAGAGGAAAACACTATTCAGAAGGAAGAAAATAAAAATAGCATAACAGATCTTTAGATTTTTATAAATAAGAGTATGTAATGGCCATAAGGGCAACACCAATTGGCCTATGGTCACTACAGAGTATAAATCATATTGGTTAAAATAAATGCCCCCTCCCAAAGCAAATGGAGATGCCACTATCTCAATGTCCTTTAATTATGATGACTTAGAGGTTGACTCAAATCTCTCCTTGTCCCGCATCCACCCAGGATCTCCTCTGTGGTGGGAGGCCAGGTAGTTGGCTGAATGCTTCTTCTACTAGTTCATCTTCTAAAGCAAATCAGTGACTTTTCTCCCCCTTCCTTCTCAAGAGAATATCAACAACATTGAGCGTAGCATCAGTGGAAGCCGCTCCTGGGGTTCCTTATTTAACATGGTCTGGGGTTTTATGAGAATATTGTGCATGGATCCCAGAGTGTGCAAGGTCTTAATACTTGTAGAGAGGCTTCTAAAGACTCATCAGGCTAAAGGATATGACTTAAAAAAAGTGGTAAGGTCTATTAGAGGATCATGAAGTGGGGGAAGATTAGGTTCATTACCTAAAACGAAACAAAGTCAGGCAGACAACTGGTTTGAGAGACAGGAAAAAGTTCAGTCTTGTTCTTATTTTAACTCCTCCATTTGCCTGTACCTACTTATAATAGCCCAGTAGTGCTTCGCCTGTTGTCTTCATGGCTATTGTTTAATACAAGTTTAGAATTTGTAGAAATGTTGATATTTGGCGAATATTGTTTGCAGTGTTGTGGTAACCATGTTGGTCCCTTGATATTACAGAGACAAGATGGGGTGAGGGAATATCTTTTACTGGAACAACTTCTGTTGGTGGAAAGCACAAGCTTTTGAACTGCAGAGTTCCTCTTTAAGTCTGGAGAAGGTAACCAGGATGTCACAGCTAAATACAAGTTAATACAAGTTAACCATAAGACTCTGTTTAACCATCTGTCCCAACTTGCATTAAATGAGAGCATCACAACTAAATACTAGTCTCTCTCATTTGGGGAATGGCACTGTGAGGGTTTACTACAAACTTCAATGAGAAATATAGACAATGAAATTATTACATTCAGGTTTCATCTAAATGTTCCCTTTTGATCTCTGAATCAATAGATATAGTAACAGACAGGATCCATCTGCTTACATAGCTGGCATCTAACAAGATACTAATTGTGTGTGTTTACTTATATTACCTCTACTTCTCTAACAATACAGGTTTGCATTTCAAAGCTCTAGTCTATTTAACATGAAATGGCCCTAATTTCCATTTACATATTTTTCTAACATGTCCCTAAAGGTTGAATTTGAGTCATTTAGCCTGCTTGTTGCTTATCCCTTTCTGGCTTAATGTTACAATTTTACAATACATAATGGAGATAGAGGGGTCAATATCCCTGACCGTGCTCCTTAAAGAGAGGTGAGCCCTGCACAGAGCTGGGATGAAGAGAACATTAACTGGGTTGGATTTTATGGGGTCATTTTTCTCTGCCCATGGAACGTCTCACCGCCCTCCCTTCCAGATCCCCCCACACCTCTGCCCTGAGGGATCATCCCTGCCAGGCCCCCCAGGCATGGCAGTACCTGGGAGCCCCATGCCCTGCTGGACCCCCATTGCTCCAAACAGGGGAATCACCCCCCAACACGCACCATGCCCCCCACACTCTGCCAAGGGGGGGAGGGATAGCTCAGTGGTTTGAGCATTAGCCTGCTAAACCCAGGGTTGTGAGTTCAATCCTTGAGGGGGCCACTTAGGGATCTGGGGCAAAATCAGTACTTGGTCCTGCTAGTGAAGGCAGGGGGCTGGACTCGATGACCTTTCAAGGTCCCTTCCAGTTCTAGGAGATGGGATATCTCCATTTTTTATTATTATTAATTATTATTATCCCATTCTCTGATTAATTTCTGATGCTATTCATCCGAGGATCTTAAGCACGTCACAAAAACAAACTAGGTCTTGAGTTCATTAATACACCTCTGTGCTCTTATGAACTCAGTTTTAGAAGGTGGTAAAGTGATGCACATCTAGGTTAAATTATTTCCCCAAAGTCATTCACTGTTCGCTGGCAGAGTTGGAAACAGAGTGCTGGAGTCCAAATTTCCAGTTCTGCTCTACCCATAAAACAAGTCACCTTCTCTAAGATATGTAAAACTATGTTTATTCCTGTAACATATCAGTGAAAATCAGCCCATTGTCCCCAGCTAAAGTTTCTGCCATCCCACGCAACATGTACAATATGTACAACAACCTCTTTTGAGGACAATGGCAGTATGTGTGTATTAAAAACTTTCAGATGCTCGAAATCCATCATATCTTTTACTCAAAGCACAGGGCCAGATTCTCTGCTGCTTCCATCCTCCACTGGGTATAGTAGAGAAGGGAGGTTTTCAGGGAGCCAACTGCAGCTCCTGATTTGCTGTTTAGCTCTGCCCCCAAGCAGAAATATAGAGTAGATTAACATGCATCAGCTGGCAATGGCCCCTAACTGGCCATCTGCTAGTTGAGGATTGCTGGAGCGCATTGTAATCTGGCCACGACTCCTCTGTTCCTTTCCAGTGCTGGTGCTGGGAGCTCTGGGCAGGACAAATAAGAGTCAGCCCTGCTGGTTATATACTGGCAGGGACTCTCATGTGCTGAGGAAATCCCCAGCGGGCTCATACAGTAACTCTTTACATTCTTTGCACTGCTTGTAACACGAAAGGCACAAAATGGGGTAGAGGAACTGCCCCCTTTGCCTTCAGTCCATTTCTCTTTCTTGGGTCATGATGAACCAACACCATCAAATTGAAGATCCCTTTCGTTTTTCTCTCCCGCTACCAGTGCATTTTATTGCTTATTGGTATGAGGTTGATGATACAATTAAAAAAAAAGAATCTGGCAAAAATTTCATTACAACAACTTATCCCTGAAGGGTTTTTCAGATCACATTCCTCGGTACCACATCTATCCTAATAGCTTTACAGCTATTCTTTTTTTAATTAAAGGTTCCAACCCCTCTATTTTTCATATTGTGTTTCAGCCATTGATCACATCTGAAGTTTTAAAATGAAACTTCAAGCAGAGGGCCCAATCCTGCTGCTTTTGAAGGCAATGGCAAATCTTGCACTGATTTCAATGGATGGAGGATCGGGCTCCAGAGTATAAAGATGTGTGTTTGTGTGTGTTTATAAGTTTCTGAGCTATTAAATTATCCTGTTTGTGTCATATCTGGGATGATGTACACTTCTGTGGGGGGAAGAATGGGGTGCTCCTTTATGACAACAGTACTAAATGTCACACAAGAAGTTCTTACAAATGAAAGAAATAAGTGTGAGCAGAGGTTGACACTGATGTTATCTCTAGAGAACTGCTTAGAATTTTTACCAAATCATCCAGTTAAAACAGCCTGCTGCATGAAGTGCATCCAGTTGTCATTCTTTCCTGAAACCAATCACAAAACTGAAGAATGTCCTAAACGCTTTGGTCCAGGTCCTCCAGTGCATTAGGACAGTTTTGCTCTGATTCACCAGTGCAAAGCTCTCTTATCTGGCCATGAAGGGGATACAGCAGGTGGTGCCCCTGTGTTCTGGCATTTCCTGTTGCTGTTTCAGCCCCATGGAGCTACAGCAAGACAGTGTAAGTTAAAGCACTGTAAAAGCTACTCTACCTTGTGCCTGAGGGATAACCCAGTACAAACTGTCCCTTAAACTAAAAGTTTGCATGGATGGTGTGACGGGTTGGATCACAGAAACCCCGTTGGGAGCTGCCACCCGATGTGCAAAGACTACCCCTGCTTCTGTTTTCCCTGCCAGCTCAGGACTCCAGCACCCTGTCTTGNTCAGTTACATTATATTGACTTATTATCAAGTTTTTATAAAACCATATAGACTGCACAACATCACAGATGGCTCTTCTAACATATGGAAACCTGTCTACACCTAAAGTCATTCAGACAAAAAAGGACCTGTATTTTGCATATACAGCTAAATGAAATATGCATCTCCAAATGTTAACAGGATGACCAAATACATCCTTGCATGTATGAAATGCCCTGCAAGCATTAAAAAATCCTTCCTGAGTGAAAATGTAAGTCAAGAAGAGCATGAGGTAAATGACACTGACAGTGGTGGCACTTGCAGCAAACATTCTGGATCAAGAATGACTTCTGCTCCCGTGACATCACCATCTGGAAGTGTTGTGCACTCAAGTTCAGCTCTTCCATCATCATGAAAACGGGCCTCTCAAATAGCTGTATTCAAGATTCCCAACAGTGACTTCAATTTCTGACAAGAAGACACCAGAATATCAAAAAAAAAAAAAAATACTGACCAAGCTCTTGCAAAAGTGTTATATTCTTCTGATACTCCAGTCACTGAGAACAGTTATTAGCAGGCAGCATTTAAGCCATTGTACCAGTCACCCAGCAGACATTTTTTAGCAAGCCTCTTCTACAGTCAGAATATACATGTGTAGTGCAAACTGTGCCAGAAAAAAATAAATGGAACACTTTGACAGTACTTATAGATGGGGGACAAACTTATGGGGGGAAGGAATAACATCCCAACCATATTTTTACAAGAGCATTGAAACAGGAGAGAACAGATATACAGATTAGTAATGAAATATGTGGAGTATTAGAGAAGATTGGAAATGGAAAAGTATTTGCTCTAGTGACTAACTGCCAGTAATATGAAAGCAGCATAGTACATAATGGACAAATATGTCCATGTTTCTGCACTAGGATGTGTTTCCCATGGCCTAAACCTGCTTCTTTTCCAGTGTACTTAATTTTGTGAAATCATTAAGATCTATAAAATATATGAAAACTACTCATATTGTAGTTGCAGTCTTTAAGAAGAAGCGTTGTAATAATAGAATTGTCTCATAGTGTTACTTTCTAGCACGACTCGGAAGTGTGCTGATGTTCTCTGAAAGGTTTTATTAAACAGAGTTCTTAAAGAAACAGTTATAATTGAAGATTTCAAAGTAGTTAGAAGTACAAACTGTGCCTTGAGGTTATCTTCTGGGTTCACATGCAAAACTCCCTGAAGATTCTACAGCCAGGGCCAGCTCTGGCTTTTTTGCTGCCCTAGGCAAAAAAGCCACTTGCCGCCCTTCCCCCCGTCCCCCTCCAGCACGGCAGGGGAGGGCGCCGAGCCCGGACGGGGCTCTCCACTCTCCCCGGTGGCCAGAGCGCCGGGAGCAGGGCCGAGAGCCTGGCCGGGACTCTCCGCTCTCCGCTCTCCCCGGCGCTCTGGCCGCCGGGAGCAGGGTGGAGAGCCCGGCCNCGCTCTCCGCTCTCCCCGGCGCTCTGGCCGCCGGGAGCAGGGTGGAGAGCCCGGCCGGGGCTCTCCGCTCTCCCCGGCGGCCAGAGTGCCGGGGGGAGGGCGGTGAGTCCGGCCGGGGCTCTCTGCTCTCCCTGACCGGCCGGAGCACCGGGAGCAGGGCGGAGAGCCCCCGGCGGCCAGAGCGCCAGGGGGAGGGTGGCAAGCCCGGCTGGGGCCCCGCCGTGCCGCCCCCCTCCAGGCGCCGCCCCAAGCACATGCTTGGTGGGCTGGTGCCTGGAGCCAGCCCTGTCTACAGCCAATTCCTTTTGCAATCACCATCTAAATCAATCACAGCACTTTTGTCAGACATTCCTCAACTGACAGCCAAGATAAAGTCAACTATTTTTGAGAATCCAAGTTGTAGTGAGGCAGCCTCCGTAGGGGGAAGAGCCCATCCGGAGGCCGAAGTGGGCGGGGCTAGGGAGCTCAGAGCCTGCCCCTCAGAGGGTCAGGTGGTGACCCGGAAGTATAAAGGCTCGCCCTCAGAGCTCAGTGAGGCCCGAGCTGCCAGAGAGCTTGTGACTGGGAAAACTCCATGGCCCAAGGCGGCCGCCAGGACTGGCCGGGCCTGCCCTGCTCCCATTACCCGGAGGAGTTACTGGACCTACCCTGCGCTCGCTACCTGGAGGAACCCATGGTGCTGGATCCCCCAGAGGACAACATCCTGACCCAGGTACTACCGAAGAGGGAGTGTGGAAGTAGCCCGGGGGCAGCCGACCCTAGTCTGGCTGTAGCACTGCCAGAGCCCATGTCAGTGTGTTGCGGCCAGGATCCCCACTGACACAGCAGTGGGTCTTCTGCTGCTGCTAGGGCACCGGGCTGGGACGCAGTGGAGCGGGAGGGCCTGCGTCCCCCCTGCCACCCAACCCATGGGTGGCAGTCTCCCCCTCTTCCAGGCCTGAAGAGGCTTGGGCCTATTGCTCCTGCTCAGCCCTGCCTGAGGGCCTGAGTCTTGGACTCCTTGTTGCCCCGCCCTGACCCGGGCCTGGGCTTACAGTGTTTATTACAGTTACCGCAAGGGCTGCCGAGGGAGACCCCGCGGATAGATTAATTCCCCCGAACAACGACTGTATGTAGTGAGCCGGTGTGGCTCCCCGCTGCCCCGGAGAGGGTCGAGCCCCGGTTAACCCTTGTACATAAGTGTATCTCCACTCACATCTGGAAGAAGTAACAATAAAGGACTTTATTCATAGACAGGAAGAATTTTGCTACAAACCTCTTAGATCCAAAGTTCAAAGGTAGTAATGTTAGCAATGATAGAATTGTTACAGCATTTGACTGGATTACTAACTAAACAAGCAACATACTTAAGATGAAATGTTGGGGAAAGTATTTTCATATGTTGCAGAATACAGAACCTCTGCGGATATCTGGTCCAGGAGTGCAATATGAAAATCTTCTAAGCATATTGCTCTTACAATATAGTGGCAAAGTTGTTGTACAATACAACTTTTGACTCCTCTTGTTCCATGTCTGCTTCAGGCTCCTCGATCTTGTGCAGCATATGAAAGAAACTGGTCAACGTTTGGAAATATATACCCAAGAAATAAGCTAACGTGAAAGAATGGAAAAGTTTTATTTCAACTTGTGCAAATCTTCAGTTTAATGAAGTACATGAAGATCACAGGGAAAGTTCAGAATCATAAGTTGTGGATCTTTCAGACACAGATTCTGATTAGAGAAGTCACAAGGAAAATCTTGAACTATGTTAGGTGTGTCACACGATCTGGAGTGGCTCACAACTGTGAGGTGCCAATTTCCGCTCAGACTGTCAGAAAACAGGGCAAACACCCCAAACTGGTGTGTTGTTCTATAATTAGATTTGACCAAGCCTGTAACAAATATGCACTTCTGGATCACCACACCAATCTAACCATGGAGTCACAAACAGTTCTCTTAGACTTTCCAGCCTATCTTGCCACTCAAACTGGACTTAGTGATAATGGTCACATAAACCAAAAATCAAACCACATCAGGTTACTCCCAATCCCAAAGGATCAGTCACTTACTCCAGATCAATTGGTATTCTGGATCTCACACCAAAGACAATGCTGGCAGCCAACTCTCTAGTAAACTAAAAGATTTATTAGTAAAGAAAAAGAAGAGTTATTGAGGGATTAAAGGAAGTAAACGACTCAAAGTTTGTAAATCCAAAATTATAGCAGAGATGTAGTAATCTGCCAGTTTCCCAGAAGTCTTTCTGGGTTACCCAGAACAACTCTGGGGAATCTCTGTCGTCTTGTTCAGTTAATTTCAGTTAGAATACAAACAGTCCATAGATGCCTGCCATTACATTATAGCAGGAATAGATAAGTGAAACAACATAAGTAACATTCCATTAGTTTTCATGAAGTTCTAACACCTGAATACTCTTACATTAACACATTTTTGAGCTAGGATTATTTAATTATTGGGTATGCTTCATATAAAGGTAATGTAATAGTAAACAGGATATAGATAGGTGAAAACAATACAATTAACATTGCCATTGATTTCTAACACAAGGGAATCGGCCTAAATATATGCAAATACATTTAACTCTTTTGCTATTCACACACCTGTGAATTGGCCTATGACTCTGGCCTGAGCTGGTCTGTCAGCATCACACTAGTATTTCCAAGATTATATTAATAACTAAGCTATTTCTTGAATAGGATGTCTAGTTTTGCCTACAGTTATGACACTTAATCTGGTAGATGATGATGCACTATTAAAAAGCCAGGAGTTTACTGTAAAGTTTGAAAATATATATATAATATATATCCAAATTTACTGTTGGTCCTTAATATCATGCTGTTAACTACATTATAAAATATGTGTGGGGTGTTTATTTTCTAAGCTTTCTCTCTATAAATATGAGTTTCTTCTGTGTCTGCATTAGAGCATCAGGTCTCTATTTTCATACTATTTCTGATCCATATGGATATAACCTTCCTTTTTGTTTACAGGTCAAAATATTGATGCTTTCTGTTTTCAACATATTTGTTTTCCTATTTTACAGATGTCAAAAGGAAAATATTTAAATACTGTGCAGCTCCATCTCTAATATTAGTCACATTTATCTTTATTCAAAAGTAAAGAATTTATATTTATTTATTTCATACTTTTACCTAGAGGTACTTTCTATGTGCTAACTAAATCATACATAATATATTTCTCATTCTTAAAGAAGTAAATAAAGTTTCAATAAGCAATTAACTACTGCAGGTATTTCAATTTTTCCCCAAATTTCTGTTTTTCTGGTGGGCTGGGGGAGGAGGAAGAATCACACAAACTGGGTTTTTTTCCCCACGCCTTCAAAATTTCCAGGAATTTTATATCTCTACCCTCTTCCAGCTAGCATCACTTCAGCCTATCTGAGGTTCAGCTTCAGCCAGCTATCTTGTATTTCCTTCATGCACTGCAATGGTTAATCAAACATGCTGCATGGGATGGATGAAAAGGACTCGCTGTCAGAACTGTTTTATTGCTATATTGATTGCCACTAATGGTAGACATAAGTCAAATAAAAGAGATTATAAAAATCAGCCCTGCAGGACTCTACGTATGAGGGCTTGTGGGGAGGAGGAAAAGCTGCTTGTCACGACTTTGTGGGATCTGTTAGAAAAGAACAAGCACAGTAATGTAGTGTGTGCCTTTTCAGTTCCTGACACTGCACAGTGGGATGATCACAGTCCATCTTGATTAGTATTCAAAGCAGCTGAGAGACTAGAGAGTAAGCATCAATGTTTTTCCTTTGTCCGTCACCAGAAGGAGATTGGCCACTAACACAAAATCTGTGCCCTACCCTGTTTTGAAGCCAAATTAGGAGGATGAGAGAGGCTACCAGATAATGATGCTGGAGCCACTTTCTCAGTCCCAGCCAGAAATGAGTTACATGCCTGGGAATTAGCGTTTGAGGTTACTGACAATGAACGCTGACTTTTATTTTTTAAAACAAGACAGACTATAGCCTGTTTCAGGGCAATGTTTAATTTTAAAAATGTTGCCTGTAGATAATTACATGGGATGGAACATTCCAGCCAATCCCATCGTAGTTTTCAACTAGGTAAATTTATAAATGTTTAATTTCAAACTAGTTGGTGGGCAACAGGGTGGGGACAGTAACCTGTAGTGAAACATATATGACAAATGGCAATGTCATGGTTGCTGATCTGTACTGCATTGAAATTAAATTCTTCCCCGGACTGTATCGACTGTGTGTGTCCAAGTATGCATCTTATGAACCCTAATTGAGAGACCAAGGAAACATCACAATCCTACATCACCTCCACTGCTCAGAGCAGCCTTCTTCAACTTTTCAAAAAATTAACTCTTTACCTCCAAAAATATAATTCTGTGACTGTAAATCTATGATAAATATATTTTGGCAGATTTGTCTCTAACTTCCATAAGTGGTTATGGCTATGTTGTGCTCTTTCCAAATACCTAACAAGGTTGAGTTCAACCAAGAGATGGATCAAACTTCAGAATGCTTTGACAGGATGAAAGGAGGGTGGCTAAAGGATGAAGGGATATAAGTGATAAAAGGGGAACTCTGATTGCTGGCTGTGAGATAGGAGAGGGGTGTTTATATGGATTTCCTCATTACTGTAGCTCCCCTCTACAAGCCCTGGATTTCATTTATTTTGATACTCTAATAATAAATTAATCTATAAGGAACACTGAGACAGTTCATTCCAGGATGAAGGTTTATATATGAATCCAAACTTCCCTCCTCTTTTTGCAACATTTCAATATGTAACTTTATATGCTATAATAATTAGAAGATAAATAATAAAATGCAAACTGACAAATATGCATTTTTTTTATAAATGTGCAGAATTGGGCTTTTTAATGAGAGCCAACTGTTTTTCAAAGAGTACACCAATCTTTTGTTGTGCAGGTGAAGGTTTATCTAGTGGCAACTGCCTGTGGAGTTCTTTAGAGTAAATAGTTAATGACAGTAGTTTTATGATTGCTGGCTGGCTGGCATGATTTTCTTTCCTTCCGCCTAACAAAGCAATTTTTTTAACCCGTTTCCCTATAGCTTTAAGAATCCTAATCACAATAGACTGTATCAGAGTCTCTGTTATGTTTTCCAAGCTTTGTGAAATGGGGGAGGGGGAAATAAACAGCATAAATGCTAAAAAGTAAAGTGTTTTTTAGTTTCAATAATAAATTATTAGTAACGCAGTTGAGGAAATGTGCGCTGTTTGGGTTTTATAATATATAGGCCAAACTCTGTCCTTAGCTGCGTGCATACCTTCCACTGGCTGAGAGCAGAATTTGGTCTTATGAATTTTATGTTGAGCAAGAACCTTCTTGCTCGCTCTCTGGCAGAACCCAGGCAACAGAGATACTATATTTCAAGATTATGGTGATTTGAGATGTAAAATTCTCCTAGAAACTCACTGTTTGGCTAACATGCTAATGATTTCTTATAAAGACCTACTACTCTAACAGTTCAGCCTAGTTGTGAGGCTCCAATCATTCCACGTATAAACAAGAACAAGGATGATCTGATCACTGGACTGATCTGGTTTCAGTTCCCAGCTCTGCAGTAGGAAAGTCAACAGGGATAACATTTTCAGGCACCTCAGTAACTTAAGCTCCCACGTTACTTGTTTTGAAAATGGAACTTAGGCACTTACTTAGGTAAGTCTACAGAAAGTTAATAAGAAGGCTCCTAAATCATTCAGGCACTTAGTGGCTCATTGCCTCAATTCCCTCTCTGATGATGGACTAATAATTTTTGCTGTCTCTCACCTTTTGTCTCTTCGCTATTTAAGCTGGGATTTTTGGGAGTTAGGCACCCAGCTCCCATTAACTTTCAGGAGGAGATAGGCCCCTTTGAAAATCACAGCCTTACACTGTGTGCTCTTTGGGACATGATCAACCTCTTACTATGGGTATGTCCAGTACCTAGGACAATGGAGACCTGGTCTCAACTGAGGCATCTAGGCACCGCTGGAACACAAATGATTAATAAATATTAATTTTAGTCATGCTGCAAGGGCCTTAACATTCTGTCTCTAAAAAGGGAATGAAAATCTGTAAAGGCTGGAAACTCCTGTTGTGCAACAGTATCTTCAGAATAAATATGATGTATGCCCACATCTTTTGAAGAGACAATACCTATTTTGTGGAGGCAGTGGCAACTTTATTATTCTGCCATTATTTTCATATAATTCCTCTTGAAACTGAATAGTTTTTATCTGTAGTGTGGCACTGAGGTGACCTTGCTGATGGCTGAATTGTGAGTAATGCTTTCCAGCATGATCTTATGCTCTACTGTGCATTTCCTTGGAGACTATGAATGATGTCTCTCCTAACAACATCAAAAATGAAAGAAACAACTATAAAACATAAGCCACAAAATGTATTTGCATTTTAATAGGCAAAACCAAGGCTAACCTAAAATGTGCATGGATGAATGACATTAATAAATGACTAGTATGTTAAAAGTTGGCATTTTTACAGTGGCAATATTGGATTTGGTTGGAAAGAATTTTAATAGTTATTTAAATTCTAAGTTAGAATCATAATAGTCTCAGTTGCAAGACCTTCCGGTAAATAGTACCTTCTACAATAAATCCTTTTGATCTCCTCTTTATTCCACACACTCCACATTATTTTCAATAAGAGTGTGACTGGCATGCATGATTTTTCTCTTTAAAATAGAATCAATCTAAGCATCAAAGGTTCCTTTTTGTATTGCTTGTTACACAAAGACAAAATAACGCACTCCATAGCTGGCTCATTTTCACTTTTTGAATGGAGTGGCTCTGAAAAGATAATTGGACTTCACAAGATAGGGGCACACTCTGACAGGCAGTGAAGGAAATAACATATATAGACTACTTTGCAGAATATCCTTTGCATGAACATTTTCATCAAGGAATTCCTACGTTATGCTGGTAATTGGAAGCTTACTTGTATGCTGTATCTCACTTTTAAATCTGTTTTTATCTATGTATCACTTAAAAAGTGAGTTACATCATAACAGCGAGGAAGGGTAAAGCTACAGGGATCCATCCTCATTTTTAGCTCTGTACTCTATTCTTTTGCATACACTTTGGATTGGATCTTACTTCCATATTTGACCCTCTGCAGTTTCAGATAACTGAGTAGAAATCTTGGTTGTAATGCTGCACAGTATAGAACTAACATGCAGGATTAAATACCCCTGTCTCTACAAAAGACTTACGTTAATACACATAAAACTCTGTTCATATAATTAGGAGTTGGCTCTTCTTAGGGCAGGTCTTCAGTACAGGGGGGGTCGATTTAATATACGCAAATTCAGCTACGCAAGTAGCGTAGCTGAATGCGACCTATCGGAGCCAACTTACCCCGCTGTGAGGACGGCGGCAAAATCGACCTCCGCGGCTCTCCGTCGACGGCACTTACTCCCACCTCTGCTGGTGGAGTAAGAGCGTCGATTCGGGGATCGATTGTCGCGTCTCGACGAGATGCGAAAATTCGATCCCCGAGAGATTGATTTCTACCCGCCGATTCAGGCGGGTAGTGTAGACCTAGTCTGAGAGTCATGTTCCCTCACTTGCAGTGCAGTCTCAGTTGGAGCAGGAGTAAAGTTTCGATGACCATGTTTTCATCAGTTGTCAGGTAGGCAGGAAATGGAACCCTTCTGGCAGAGACTTGTGCCTACAGTTAGTGGATATTTGTGTGCATACAAGGCAGGATAAGGACTTAGAAATACAGTAGTTTAAGGGTAAATTATAGGCACATCTGGCAGTGCTGCCTGTTAATGACCTGACATTTCCCATTATAAGAACCTGTTTTCAATTGCTTATCTTTTGGCAACCTTAATTCTGGTATTTCCTAACTTTTGAGTGCTTGACTGTACAACCTTAAAGTTCTTTAAACATGGGGCGGGGGAAAGAGGGGAGAGGTTGTGTGACAATTTGCTGGGGGTTTTTTCTTTGACAGTGGCCTTAAGGGTTGGCAACTGGGGTGACATGGAAGGAGAAGCATATTATTGGACCAGCTCATGCCACTGCTGTGCGCCGAGAGGCCCATCAGCAGTCACTGGCATGATGTGGCACATATTAGAGAACGCTATTTGGGAACGTGTAACGGAGTTCAATTACTGCCCACGGAGTGCATCATAACATCACACAGAAGGTCCTCCTTAGTTCTTTGTGGCCACTTTCTAATTCGACGCAGCTGTTCAGACGGCGATAACAAAGAGGGAGGCTGGGCTCCCAAGGTTATCTCTGTGAAGTTTAAACACAACATTTTATGAATCAGTATTGTTTGCAACACACGGAACACTGATTCAGTGATTTAAAACACAGTTAGTATTCACATATCTGTCACTAGCCGTCTGACCCCAGGCAAGCACACATGAGTCACAAGACCCCGCAAAATGGTGAGTAGCCACAGGGGCAGGGTAAATCAGTGTTCCTGGACCCTACTGGGCATGTGACTCTTGGGTAGAGCCAGCACTGTATGGGAGGGCCTGATAATCATTCTTGTCCCCACTTTTTCCGCAGGAGGTGATCATTATGGAAGATATCTCGCTGCTGAGGGTGAGCAGGGAATCAAGGAAGGGTCTTCTCCAAGCCTGCGGCTTCTGCCCTGGCCCTTATGCGGCTCACCTGTGTGCAGCAATGGTTCCTTCCCACCCCCCCACCCCCGGTGATGGCACAGTGGCATGGGAAAGTTACCGTTAATGGTGCAAGAAACAAAGCAGATCTGCCAAAGAACCTGCAGCAATGGATTGCCCAGTATCTCCATGAGAGTTTCCTGGAGATCTGAGGCAGATTCCCGTGAAGTGAGGGGGTCAATCAACAGCCTGTTCCTCCACTCAGACTAGGCATGTGGTGGTACGTGCATCATACAGACAGAAACCTGCTTTCTGCAACCCTCCTGCGCCCAACAACTCACCTCAGTGATTCCCAAAATCAAATCCATTTACCAGGGGCCTCCTCTCCTGTTTGCGTTTCGCCAAGATCCGACTGCTGTGACTGGCTAGCCTCCTCCAGGGTAGAAAAGAGCTCCTGGCTGCATGCATCTCTGACCCCTGAGTCATCCTCTGCCTCTGGGTCTCCCTCTACATCCTCATCCAAGATTTCCTCCTCGCTCGATCCACTCTTGACAGGCACGCAAACCACCGAAGTATCCACTGTGGCCTTCGCAGTGGAGGTGGGGTCGCCACCGAGTATCGTGTCCAGTTCTTTGTAGAACCAGCAGCTCGTGGGTGCAGCACCAGAGCGGCGGTTTGCCTCCCGCACCTTGTGGTAGGCGTTCTGCAGCTCCTTCACTTTGATCCGGCACTGTAATGTGTCCCGGTCATGGCCCCTTTCTGTCATCCATCATGAAAACTGGCTGTAGGTATCATAATTCCTACGGTTGGAGCGCAGCTGGGACTGGACAGTCTCCTCTCCCCAAATGCTGATGAGGACCAGCAGCTCGGCATTGCTCCAAGTGGGGGATCACTTGGTGCGTGGAGCAGGCATGGCCACCTGGAAAGATGCGCTGAGAGCACTGCATGCATCACCGAGCAAACAGGAAGGGGACTTTCAAAATTTCAAAGGGATTTACGGGGTGGAGATGACGGTTGGTCACCTGAGGGCAGGGCAATAGAGTTTAAAAAGTGACCAGCGAGGCAAGAATAGGCATTGTGGGACACCTCCTGGAGGCCAATCACAGCACTGTAATCGACCAGGGTGTCTACACTGGCACCGCAGCGCTGTGCCCCTGGTGCAGAAAGCTTTACGCCTCTCGTCGGAATGGTTTTTCTAGAGCGCAGTTTCTGTGCACTAAGTGGCTTGGCAGTGTGTACACCGCGGGAGTTACAGCACAGAAAGCTGCTTTACTGCACACAAACTTGCCAGTGTACACAGGGCCTTACTGTTTTGCTTCCAGGTGGAGCCATGCAGCTGAGAGCTGCTGCAGTGCTGTGTTGCCTCCTGCTTCAGACTGCTCCATGTAAAAGGGAGGCTCCAGGCACAGGGCTGCACCTTTTAAACCCTGCATTCCTAGGGGATGACCACGCCGACTCTTTTGCAGCAGTTTTCATCTTCTCCCCACCCACACACACACCCAAGCCCTAAGGCACTGTTCCCTTCTTTCAGTCATCCAGCCAAACACCCCCCTGCTTAAAGGTGCAGGGCAGTCATTGTCATAACATTTTAAAGAGAAACAAATATTTGCCAGTTGGGAGGTTAAAGACACCTGAATGGAGTAAAATGGATGATATAATTAAAGAAGTCTGGCTCAAAGTTAGGACAGTAACTTTTTATATAGACTTTACTATTACTGTCCTAAATCGGAAATGTGCCTAAGAGCAGTTACTGTTATAGTAAACATAGTTATCATGCAACTAGCATTATAGCACAGAAATAATGTGGAAAGTTAGAGACTGACTCGTTCTCAGAAAAAATACCATCCCTCCTATAAAAAAAAAATCCTTATTGGTTAAAAACTTGAGATTCTAAAGCAGAATTATTGCGAGTTTGTGATCCAACGTTTTGTGACCGGAAGGATGATGCAGTGATTAAGGTGCTAGGGTGGGACTTAGGAGACCTGGATTCAATTCTGTGCTCTGTCACAGACTTCTTGGGTAAGTCACTTGGCTCTAGCTCCTCAAATATATTTAAGCACCTAACTCACAATAATTTTAATAGGGGTTAGATGCCTGAGGATCTGGGCCTACATCTCTCTGCACCTCAGTTTTCTACTGTAAAATGGGCATAGTACTTCCCCCCTCCTCTTAAGAGGGTCGCCATGAGGATTAATACATTAAAGATTGGGGTGTTCAAATACTATGTTAATAGGGGCCATATTAGTATCTCAGAGCATTCAGCTCCACTGAGGAACAATCTTCCTTTAATGATGGTGGCCAAAATTATATTGGTATCCAGACTTTGTCAGTGTGTATGGGGAACTTAGGCACCCATGGGATTGCATGATCTTAGAGTGAGATGTCTGTGCCCCTTAGAAAGAGAGGAGTGGGGCTAGACATGACATCTTGGTGGGGTTTTTTGTTTTGTTTTTTAGTAATGCACAATCCCATATGACGTTCTCATACACATACTAGGAAAATGTGGTCTAGATGAAATTACTCATTAGGTGGATACATAACTGTTTGAAAAAACATATTCAGAGTAGTTATCAAAGGTTTTCTGTCAAACTGGAAGGGTTTCTCAAGTTTAGTCCCACAGGTGTCAGTCCTGGGTTCTGTACTATTTAATATTTTCATTTATGACTTGGATAACAGTGTAGAGTATGCTTACATAATTTGCAGATGACCCCAAGCTGGGAGGGGTTGCAAGCACTTTAGAGGACAGGACTAGAATTAAAAGCAGCCTTGACAAATTGGAGAACTGGTTTGAAAACAGCAAGATGAAATTCAATAAAGACTAGTGCAAAATGCTACACTAAGGAAAGAAAAATCAAATCCCCAAATACAAAATTGGAAATAACTGGCTAGGTGGCAGTACCTCTGGGAAACACCTGAGAGTTACAGTGGATCACAAATTGAATGAGTCAACAACATAATGCAGTTGCAAAAAAGGCTAATATCATTCTGGAGAGTATTACCAGGAGTTGCATAACGAAGACAAGGGAAGTAATTGTCCTGCTCTACTTGGCAGTGCTGAGGCCTCAGCTGAAGTACTGTGTCCAGTTCTGGGCACCTCTCTTTAGGAAAGATCTGTGAATAGCTATGGACCCAGAGAAGGTGCATTAACTACCTGGCTGAGGCCCATGACCCATGCAGCTATTATCGTAGGCTCATAAAAATGCTTTCCACATGGTGCATATGCTCACAGAGTTCACCAAGGGATACTCTCCCCCCAGTATTTTAATATGAACACACCTTTCTGAAAGCAGTGGACTGCCGGGTGTGAAGAAGCTTTCCAGAAAATAATTTGACAACTCACTGAAGTGTCTGTCCTGGTGTACGCCGATCCTACCCAGCCATATGAGCTCCATGTTGATGCAAGCTACACTGGGTTAGAAATTGTCCTTTACTGACAGCATGAGGGTGAACTCTGATCAGTAGCTTTTGCAAGTTGAGACCTCATGCCCCCTAACAGAAACTACCTGGTCATCAAGTGGAGTCCCTGGTATTAAAATGCCATGACAGTGAGGTTCCATGACTATCTCTATGGGGCCAAGTTCATCAGAAAGACTGATGATAGCCCTTTGACGTATATCAAGGCAACAGTGAAATTATCCATAGTGGGGCACTGGTTAGCAGCACTCTCTGGCTATGATTTCACCCTGCAGTACTGGCCTGGGGGAATAAATATGAATGACAATGCCTTGTCTTGTCAGTGTCACACTGATGATTTATCACCCAGTGCTCGGGTGGATGTGGGAACACCTGAATTGAGAGCTTTATGCAAGCAGGTATCCTTTCTGGAAGCTAAATCCATGGCCAATAGAGAAAAAGCAACTGTCTGGGGACACCACCACCGCTGTCTGCTCAAGTTTTACTGGAGTACAAGAGCCTCAGCTACCCAGACTGAAGGACTAAGAGGTGCAGTATGCCCAGTGAGCCATTCCACAAACGAAGGATATCTTTTACATATTGGGAAGGAGAAAGGACCCCAAGGCTATCCTGCCAAGTTACCTGGAAGACACCCTTTTGCTAAAGGAATGAGGCCATATATTGGTTTGGGATGGGTGACTTTACCAAGGACAGAAGAATCCCCAGTGGCCACACCCAAAGCATTTGGTGCTACCACAAAAGTTCCATTGGGGGTGTTTGCAGGTCTGCCATGATCAACTGGGGCACTTGAGAGTAGCGTGGCTAAAGGTCCCGGTTAAGGCAAGATTCTATTGGCCTGAATGAGGGGGGTGAGAACCCACCATGTTCACACCTGCACCAGGTGTATCCAGCGAAAGACTGTGCCTAAGCAAGCAGTTCCTCTTGTCAACGTCACAACTTTTGGCACCCCTGGAGCTTGTATTTTTGGATTTTGTGACAAACACCAGTCAGGGATGGTCTTGGTTTACTTGGTCCTGCCACAGTGCAGGGAGCTGGACTTCATGGCTTCTTGAGATCCCTGCCAGCCCTGTGAGCGACTCCTCGTCTGTCAGCAAATACCTCTTGGAGGCAAAATTAAACAATTACTCTCCCATTTTTGGTAGCACGGCCTGTATTTTGTGGAAGTGGTGGGTATGGAAAAGCTACAGTTGGGGGTAGAGAATTGAGGGTTTGTATTGCCATCCCCAGAGCATGAGGCAGACTCTTCATGAATGGGTGCTGTGCTAGGTAGAATATGTACATTCAGGTGCTGGCGTCTCTGTAGGTGGTAGATAAGGTGCTTTGCATTAAGGTGGCCTGAGTTTACCCTTTTGCTGGTGAGTGCAAGCTGTTCTTTAGCTCAGGCATGTTTTTGTCACTGCTTTTCCAGCAATAACTATTGGATTTGTGTGGCAGTATCTTACTCAGCATGAATAAGGATGATAAATTCTGGTTCTACAGAGAGCAGCTCTGAGTACTAAGTTATTTTCTCTCTTCTCCCGTGCACTCTAATTCCCTTCCATATATGTGAGGATGCTTGTCCTCAGTTCCATACCAGTATTTTCTTCCTGCCTTCTTGACTTCCACATCAAGGGTTACTGGTACATCTGTTTCATTTTGCTATGCCCTAGCAATTTGCTTAATAAGCCATTATATGACTCCGAATTACACCTGCAGCTGTGGCTTGTTCTCTCTGACTTTTTAAATCATTCAATCAATTTGCCAAATCTAATGTTTTTATTTCACTTATTGTACTGTCACTTGTGATGTTTTTTAAAGCTTGTCATTGCTGCAGTGATTGTCATTGCATTCATTTTTATTTATTTAAATGTAACAACTAATAAAATCCCCCATATAAGAATCTGATTGCCCTACCAATAATTAAACATACAGTTATAACTATTATCTGTCCTACCCTTTGAATTATTTCTACCACCACTGTATTCTTATTTATATAAATCCTCTTCTTCTCTATTTCTGTTTTTATTGCAATAGTCTTGGACCCTTGACTTAAATTAAAAACCTTTGACTTATAGGTATAAATTCTTAACAGTAAGGGTAACTAGCCATTGCAACAATTGACCAAAGAATGTGGTGGATTCTCCATCACTAGTAATTTTTAAATCAAGACTATCTGTTTTTCTAAAAAGACATGCTCTAGAGATTATTTTGCGGGAAGTTCTATGGCCTGTGTTATACAGAAGGTCAGACTAGATTATCACAGTTGCCCTTTCTGGCCTTGGAATCTATGAATCTGACTGGGCCATCGTAAATCTGAAGGGAATACAAGAACATACAATCTAGCTCCATAGTTTCATTTTACTAACCGTGCATCAGTCATCTACTTGGCTGCTTGATGGCGTTAATATTTAATTAGGAAAAAAAATATCCTAAGCAGGATCTACGTTATTAAAATGCTTCTGAATAAACTGAGATGAGGCAAATTTATTTTGCTTATGAAAGGAACACATTTTGTGAACGTCTTCCTTTTGAATTGTAACTCAGAAAGGTGCTGCCATTTCATATTGAAATCCAGCCAGAATGTCTAGGCTTTCTTGGGATAATATATGAATGTACTATTGAAGCCACATATGAGCAATTAAGTATGCTGGGTATGTAGTTTTTTAATATTTTTTGTAATATTTATTCTATGAATATTTTCTCTCTCCTATCTTAGAAGAGTGTCCTCTGTTTTTCATCTCTGCCTTATTGTCCACCCCACACATTGGAAAGACAGAATCTGCCACTTGGCTTAAGTAAGGAGAAAGTGGCTTAAGTAAGGAGAAAGCAAAACCAACTATAGCACATAGCAGACCATGATCATTGGTCCACACCATCTTATTTTATATCTGTGTACATCATTTACATGGGGCTGTAAAGGTCTGATCCAGAGCCTTTCTATTAGCATGAATGGACTTTGGATCAGGCCCTGACTTACAAAATGCTTGTCATTGCTGCAGTGATCGTAGTAGGCCCCAAACTATTTTCCATGTAAATTGTATTCTGATTTAGAAGACAGAAATAATGTATTTACTTGTAGATAAATGGAACCAAGTGGAGCTTTTTTTTACAGTAACTTACATGGGACCATATGCTGACCTTTTACACAGGGGTGAAGAAAAGATGCAATATTTGTGTTTTGGAAAGCACCTAGAACATCATGGGCACTATCTCAATCTAAAGAAATAATATTCCTCCATTGAGGCTGTTCTACAAGATGTAGGTGGCTAAGTTATGTGCTGCCTCTAAAACATGTGATGGAAAAGTTTTCCCTTCTCCAAAAAACTTCTGCTACTTTACCAGATGTGGTGGAAAAGGTGGTATGGCTGTGGTCCCAAAGGAGGAGGTAATAGGCACAGGTCTTGCTCCTCCTGTAAGTGTGCATATAATGTACAGAAAGTTAATGCTGCTTCATGTATCAATAAGGTGTGATGTGTGGGGTCCGTAACACAGGAGAGGCATTTAGAGGCTGCATAACCTACACAGAACAAAATAGATGTAACGTATGTTGCACGTATACAGAATATATTGAATCAGACATGGAAGTGCATTCTACAGGTGAGATTTATTTTCCAAAGGAACAAACAGGAGTTAGGTGCCTAATTCCTTTTTGTGACTTTGAAAATCTCTCTCTATCTCTCACACACACACACATTCTCTCCCTACAACTGTGTGTAACATATAAAAATCTAATATACTACCTATGTAAATAAAATGAAAAAGCCCTTTTAAAAATGGTAGGAAATGGTGAATTTAAGGGTGTGCAGATTGACAGTGGTAATTTTCTATCCATGTGACTGACAGTGGTGCAATAGTATGCTTGATCCTAGAAGATCTGCATGTGATGTAAACCAGGAAGGCTGACTTAGTATATAGATTGGACCAGGACACAGAAAACTTGGATTTAGTTCCTAGCTCAGCTGGTCTTCTCAGCTGATGTTGAGCAAGTCAATTTGTCGGGAGCATAAAATCCATTAATGAACAAAATACATTCAGCTTGTATGTCAATAAGAGCCAGGTTGCTGAATGGAGATTTCAAAGCGCATGCTGTGAAGGACTTTCCCCAGACTTGTTTTAGCACATCTCCTTATACCCTAATAAATATCTACAAGTAAATACATTCTTTCTGTCTTCTAAATCAGAATACAATTTATATGGAAAATAGTTTGGGGCCTAATAACTGTGTATTATTTATAAATATACAAACTGACAGGTGCAATACAGGCATAATATTACAAGACCTATTATAGGGAGTAAATTATTTTTCCCTTTTCCATTCTTTATGTATTTATCATAATCTCCTTTGCTGTACGTGAGCTTATTTTATTTGTAACACATCATTAAACATAATCTAGAGGAGAAAGTACCTATTTTTTTCTTTATTTTTCTGGCTCATTTTTCTCCATTCTGCAACCATAACACTTTCTCTGTTTGAGAAGAGGAATCATTTTTGCTGTCTGGAAACTATGGAATAACTTCTGTATGAACCTTCAGCTCTGCTTTAATAAAATAATTCTCCATTTCTGGCACTAGATGCACAAGCTTATAAGAAATGACCTATTGTTTTATGGGCCAAATTCTCTGATGGTGTAATTTCATTCACAGTAGTGGATTTATACTGGCAGAGAATTTTTCCCTGTTTATTTAGGTATTTGACATATTATTTAGAGTAGTATCCAATGGTCCTACTTAATTAACACAAAGTAGTCTTGGTTTCCATCGTCTTTCCATTACAATGGGAATGTAGTTAGGTTTTGTTTGTTTTTTAATGCTGTCATTGAAAATCCATGATAAAGAGGTGAGATTTACATTTTGGATCCAGGTGGTCAGACTGTGATGGTTCTTTGCATTCATTGCACAAGAGCAATGAGACTTTTTCTAGTTGTTTAGCCTTGCTGTGGACAGTTCCAGTGTATCTGAATGCAGTCGTCATTATAGATGATTGGTTCCTGAGAAAGTTTGGGCCTGTGCCACAATTTTAAATATCAAGGCCAGGGCCTTGAATATTGGGTATTCTATAGGAAGCCAGTGGAGTGAGCCACGGGAGTAACATGTTAGAATCAGAGAGATCTTGTAGGGTGTGCCTGACTATCCTCAAAAGGGTGCTCCTGAACTCTAGAGGGTGAGAATTCTAATGTTTTCTCCCTTTAATGCTCCTAAATGGAAGATGATCATTGCACTGAAGACAAAAACTTCCATTTCTATCACGAGTAGAAAATATTCAGTTTGGAGTAAAGCTGCTCAAGTTATTGACATTTAGCCCTCTTTGCTGTTTGCAAGTCATTCGGTATCCAATCCTCACTTCAACAAATATATACATTCTTCAGAAGCAATTGACACTGTGTGTGTGAACAATTTCAGGTGATACTAAAATGTTCACTTTAATAATTCATTATTTATGGTGTGTGATTGGTCAACCCAAGTTGCATGATATTGTTTGTTATCCAGTCAGGGAGTAGAACCCTCTTAAAACCAAAATAATGTTCAGCAAATAATGCATTTCTGGGGCAAATGTTTTGATAAATATTCATTCACCCTACTATGAATAACATTTTTAGCCTTCACAACACTCGTGAATAAACTAAGTTCAAATATTTGAGAACAGTAAACAGTATCATCCCCTGCAAAACAGCAGAACTAACTTGTCATGATGTGAAAATATTAGTGAATCACTTTCTGCGTTATTTGACAAGGTCTGGTTGGGATCCAGTTAACAGAGCAAGTCAACAATTCCAGTAAAATGGTTATAAAGTAATGCAAGACTCTCAGTACCTTTTCACCCTCTGTACCTGACTGACTGCATTGCCACAATAGCCTCCTCAAGTTCTTTTTTCTTTAATTTTCGCAAACAAAGGGACAAACTGGAATCTGGGTATAACCTAGAGGACTCCTTCGAGGCAGCACTGAAAGTCTTTGGTAGATTACGTGCCTAAAGCACTATTTTTATATATTTATATCTATCAGTGCCACTTTCATTTTGATTGGGTAAATGATATGATGAGCACATACCATGTCAACAGTTCTTTACATACACTGAGTGCCCACAGATGTACAATTTTCAGGTGCAGCTCACTAGTGCAGTGCTGATTCAGCTGTATACAGTGCACTGCCAGATAGGAGCTCCAGGCTTTACCAATAAACTGTACAGAACAGGTGCTCCAGGAGCTAATGGCAATCTATAATAACATGGCAGAGGTCTAACAAGACTATCTACTATTGAACACATTGTTGAAGTTGCATTTACAACAGCTTGATTAAGGAGAAGACATGCTTTCAGCTCTGAAAGGATCTCTTCAATGAATGCTTTCAGTAGCATGCCACAACTTCACCAGTCTATACAGGGAACAGGAGAGTGGAGAAATGGCTAGGGTGGGAAGGGAGAGGTGGAAAAATAAGTTAGCTAACCAAGTGAGTTTAAAAACAATGAGGGGGGAAGGTGTTAAATTCTGTCTCACAGAACATGTGAGGACACCAGGTGGTTTTTTTTTTTTAATTGTGGTAACTTTCAAAATAAATGCATGTAACCTGAAACTGATTCAAATCCTAGTAACAAAAGGAAAGCAGTAGCAAAGAAAAAGTAATGGGTTCTGTCAGTCTTCTCATTTTACACAAAGCAAGTCACTCAGTCTGAACTGGGAAGCATTTTGAAGGCACATGCTGATTAAATTCTTTCCCCTCCTTCTACAGAAAAAACATTTTGTAACACTTTCTGTCACTGCTGTCAAAAAGTAGAGGACAGCATTCATTAAAGAGATCAGTGTTTAAGGGGCATAAATACGCAGTGCAGTTTAATAGCCTCTTTGAATTGTAAGCACCTAAGCGGGAAAAGGAATTTTATTTCTCAATTCATTTCCAATGGAGAAGCCATCTTCCAAATAGCCTTGGGATGTGGAATCAAGTAATCAAGACTTAGTGTGGCATACAGCTTATTATTCCAAAAACGGATAATTACTAGACATATTTGCACATCAGTTTTAATGTTAATACCAAATCTATTTTATATTAAAATCTTGGAACACTTTAAACTTACAATTGTACTAAAAAGGCAAGTTTGAACAGGTGGTGGGGGAGGGAGAGGTACTTCCTATTGAAAGAGAATCAATGAAAAACAGATGATTACTCAGTGGGACTTCTTTTAACATGGCAACAATGAAAAACAATTACATAGCTTTAATAAATGCCTGTCAGAAACCATTTGGGCAGCACATTCCTCTTTGCCCTACTGCTTTGGTGGGCATTTAGAAAATATCCTGTAACAGTCTGTCAGAGTTTGCATGAAATACCCCCACCCTGCCAGCAGGTGTTTGTCCTACTGAAAAAGGGATAATTCTGACTACTTACTGAATGAAGAGGCCATATTTAAGGTGAGGTGGGAGTGACTCTTTAAGGAGAAGAGAGGACCTTGAGTGTGGGTGGATGGAGCAGCCCCGAGGAAGGATCCTAGGAGCACCTAAGTCTGGAGACAAGACTTGACCAGAACTATTATCCTCCTCTTAATTTCTTTGTTAATAAATGTGATACCCCAGGAAGCTGGGTGTTTTTTTGTATATGTCTAAATAGTGTGTGGATTTTATTTTAGTCCAGCTTTAGCATCTGGTTGCACATCCCAAAATGCTTTGACTGTTCTGTGTTCATGTTATCAGCTCTGAAGGAACCAACAAAGGACTTAAAATATTTACAATTAAAGAATTTCAGCCTAACATAAAAAAGGAATCTGCAAACAACATATGTTTTGTGAACTTGTGATTTACTGGTGGTTTTGACAAATACCAAATACCAGAAGATAGCCTCCTTTTGTTTGCAAATTTATTTTTATCTGCTGTATGGTGTGCTGCTGACACACAGATTTAAGCAGATGGAAAAGAAACATTTAACAAGGATCCTCTAAGTAGTTTCTTTCTGTGTTTCTCAGATCTGGGGTTTGTTCCTTGTTTGTGCATTTATTAAGATGAAATAACCATACAAATCACACTTTAGAAATCTACCTTACACAAATCTTACCCTTATACTTAAGTGACCAGTCTTCAGTCTCAACTGAAGTTTGAGAGTTATAAAATGGAGAATAATAACTTTCAGTGAAGGTTGGTTTCACTAGGAAGGCTCAACTTCACTCGGTTTAGGAGCCTACTCCAAAGCCCATTTGAGTCTAGAGGACTTGGGAGTCTTCTCACTAACTTCAGTGGCTGTTGGATCAGACTCCAACAGGTGCCCTGAACTCTTAATCAAATGAGCTACCAGCAGTTATTTAACAAAAGTTCTGTGTCAAGGAAGGGGTGAAGCATAGTGCATTTCTGCAACCTCAAGGGCAGGACAGAAGAACTGAGCCATGGGACAGGAGAGAGGAGGGCTTTAAAAGAAAAAGAACTTACAAGAAAGGGTACCGTGTCCCCCCCCCCACACACACACACAAAGAAACATATATGAAAAGAAAAATCAAGCAATTAAGTAACAGCTGCAGTATCGGTGTCTAGGACAGTAACATTAAATACAATTATCAGCAATGGGAAAATAAATCCACCAGTCAGTCACCCCCCCAAAACAATCTGTGCACTTCCTATATGACCTCTGAAGAGGTGGGTTAATTTCTTGCACCAGAAATGAAGCTCAGTGGGGTCAGTCTCTTGGACCAAGGGAGGAAGTTAATTCCAGAAATGTAACACTGAGGTCCTCTGCCTTGTTCTTTTGCTTTCACTTTTCTCTTTCCCAGGAATTTAATAGCTGCTCTCCTCAGGGAGAAGAAAGTGGGTAGATGCTGTCTGCCTTGACCAGTCATCAATGTCTGAAGTTTTCTTTCCTGTCAGCCCTCCAAAAGACAACAGCTTCTCTCCTTCCTATAGCACCAGTAACTGTGATTTGTTTTCCGGGGTGCTGTTTGGAAAGCCTCATGTGCCCATCCTCTCATCAGCTAGTTCTAGGAAAGGTCCACAGAAGTTCAAATCCCACTGTCTAGAAGCAATGGGTACAAATTAAGGTGATCTAAAGCTCTGTGTATTGTGACCCAACATTCACTATTCAATATTTTTATCAAAATCTAGATGTAAATATAAAATCACTGCTGATAAAAATTTGCATAACAGAAATTGGCAGAGAGGTAGATAATGAGGATGGCAGACCTACAGAGCGATCTGGATCACTTGGTAACCTGGGCCCATTCAAACATAATTCATTTTAATATAGCCAAGTGCAAGGTTATACATCTAAGTACACAGAATATAGACCATACCTACTCTATCCTAGAAAAGGATTTAGGAGAACTAGGTTTAGTGGGCAAGCAACTAAATACGATCTCCCAGTCAGATGCTGTGGCTAAAAGGACTAATGTGATCCTTGATTGAAGGTATTTGTTAAGTTTATTGCCACCTAGTGGCCAACATGAGAATAGTTATTTATTGTTAGCAGCCCCAAGACTGTACTGGAAATGCTCTAGTGTTCGGGCAGGGGTGGGGGTTGAGAGAAGTTTTCCATGTGAACTGGTGATGAGGATAAACTGAAAACAACCACCAGCAAGTTCTACCCACTGTAAATGACAGCTTTTTATTGCAAATTAAAATGGCTGCATATGGAAAAATGAAAGAGTATGATGCAGAGTCAGTACTCAGAGAGTCTCTCCCAGGACTTCACTGCAAATGATATAGATGATGATGATAAGCAATGTGCTACTTTAGTGAGCATTTGTAGAGCAAAATATATAGCTTATTTAAACATTTGGTGTCATCTGAAAGCACAGTGCGAAATCCTTTGAGCTGGTCAAAGTTGTCACGCATTATCATAATTCTGTGCCATCCGATTGTGCAGTGTTTTACATTTAACAGTTTCTCCAGCCAATCTGGAATGTCTGTGCAGTTTTTGTAGCAGAACTGCATCATTTATTAGAACACTGTAGTTCTGGAGCTACAGCAAATGCCATGCTGGGGGTTAGACTTGTCTGTGGTATCAATGATGGTGGAATTTAGAGATGTCTGTTGGGAGAATCCATCTTTGATTTTAATAAGCTCTGGAAATAGCTCGAAGCATGGCAGTAGCTGCATAAAATGCTTTGTATTTACAGGGAGGTGCTAAGAATATAGATAGCCAAACAATCCCAGGCACCATACACAAATTGTCCAGCATTCACACAAAGCAAATGAATCTTTAAGTAAACAGAGGTACCTCCTTACGAACTCACAGTTGCTTTAGATGTGGGGAGAAACATGATCATATCCCTTGCCCATATGAGATACAGAGTCCTGGGTTTGCTAAAAGCAAAGACTTCTTGCAAAAGTGTGCTGTAAAAACTGGATACATGGAACGGAAAAGGAGAAGGAGGTTCAGTATATTGCAGCGGAGGAAGAGGAGTCAGAAGCCGAGGACTTGGTGTATACTATGTTTAATGTTACCAGCAAAAGCCAAAGGAGAAGCCACTGTGAATGAATGTTACAATGAATGGACAAAGAATAACCATGGAGATGGATACAGGAGCTTTTCTGTCTAATCAGAGAAGATACTTATCACCTGTTGTGCCACGGCCAAGGGATAATACACCACTCTTGGGAGCTAGAAAGGTGGTGTTATGTACATACACAGGAGAACAAGTTCCAATGAGAGGTACAGTCAATGTGTAGGCGTAATACCAGGACCAGAAGCTATGCTTACCTTTACCTCTCCCAAACCTACAGACAGACTGAACTTGTAGTAGTAAGGCAATTATGCTAAAAAGGGGAGAATAATCACATGTAATTGCCTGAGGCTGGTTGAGTGGTTCTCAACCAGGGGTACATGTACCTCTAGGAGTGCACAGAGGTCTTTCAGGAGGTACATCAGCTCATCTAGATATTTGCCTAGTTTTACAGCAGGCTACGTAAAAATCACTAGTGAAGTCAATACACCTAAAATTTCAGACAGACCATGACTTGTTTATACTACTCTATATACTATACATTGAAATGTAAGTACAATTTATATTCCACATTTTCAGTAATAGGGTGGTTGTGACACTTTTGTATTTTTGTGTCAGATTTTGTAAGCAAGTAGTTTCTAAATGAAGTGAAACGTGGGGGTACACAAGATAAATCATATTCCTGAAAGGGGTACAGTAGTCTGGAAAGGTTGAGAACCACAGCTCTACCCCAATCTCTGAGTTAGGATGTTCTGTTTTGCTGTTATAAGGTTAATGTTTAATGTTTATTACTAACTTAAGGTACGTCTATACTTACCTCCAGGTCCGGCGGTAAGCAATCGATCTTCTGGGATTGATTTATCGCGTCTTGTCTAGATGCGATAAATCGATCCTGGATCGATCCCGGAAGTGCTCGCCATCGACGCCGGTACTCCTGCTCCGCGAGAGGAGTACGCGGAGTCGACGGGGTAGCCTGCCTGCCGAGTGTGGACCCATGGTAAGTTCAAACTAAGATACTTCGACTTCAGCTACGTTATTCACGTAGCTGAAGTTGCGTATCTTAGTTCGAAGTGGGGGGTTAGTGTGGACCAGCCCTTAAAGTGTAATATTGTAGGCATTTTGTTATGATTATTGCTTTCTGGCGGCCAGTGCTAGAATAGCTATTTACTGTTAGAAGCCCCAAGGCTGTACTGAGCATGATGGGGATGGGGTAGGGAGGGAGGTTTGGGATTGTGTGCGAGGATGTTTTTGGGAGATGGAGGCTGATTAGTTTTCTGTGTGAACCTGTATTAGAATAAAAGATCATTTTCAGTTCTAATCTGTTTTGGGTCTCATACAATACAGTACAAACCGAGAAGTGGTGAGTAGGAGTAGAGAGATGACTTTACCTCTGTGTACAGCATTGGTGGAACTGATATGGGAGGACTGCTGTCCATATTTGAAAAAGGAGGTTGCAAAACTAGATGATCTAATTGCCCATTCTGGCCTTAAAAAATCTATGAATCTATTAATCTCTTAAAGCACACTGTACATTTAACACATTATCCTGCGGTCCTTTGACACTACCATCCCTGTCCTCATAATTCACTCATTGTAGTTCCAAGTTTTGCCTCTAGAAGGACTTTGCCACTTTCCTTTCAGTCCTCACCAGCAACACATCTCGTCAGTAGTGAGTGACAGTTGCTTGCTTGTCATGAGTTCTGGCTGATGCTGACCACAAAGGGTGAGGGTGAACTACAGTGAATGTGTAGTTGATATGAGAGCCTAATATTCCCCGCAGTCTCTCTCTCTTTGGATGTACTGAAGCCTCTGCTGCTTGAAATCTTTGCTCTGAACTGAAAACACTAGGTTTGGTTGCTCATTGCAGTGGAAGAGGATTTGCCTTTCTGCTTATGAACCTAAAACAACTGCAGGAAGTCTCAGTAATATCAGGAACCCAGTGTTTCATCCCTGTGCCTTTTCCCATGCCATCCCTTATAAAATGATCCCCCTGAGCTTTTCTGCAAGGCCAGTGCCCCCTATGCATTCAGATATCTTCTGAAGACCACTTCTTCTGCTACTACTGCAAGAAGTGAGTCAGCAAAGATATTTAGTTTTTCTCTATAATCGGGGGAAAGGGGTGAGGAGACCACACTTCACCACGCTATGGACCTGACTTCACTGAGTCACCATGTGGTCTTATTGTTGTAACATCTGTCCTTCCTTCCCTGACACACCATATTGTTTTCTCTCCCCCTTCATTCTGCCATTGTCCAAAATTAGATCCTGATCCTCCAATCTGATGGTTGTGGTTGGACACCAGTACCCATGTGGAGCCTCATTGACTTCAGTCAGAATTTGCACAGATGTAAGTCTACCTATATTGATCTGATTGCATGATCAGGGTCTGAGACTGGAAATTTTTGGGGTAGCAGGGACTATGTCCTCTTATCTGTACTGTCGGAGAAAAACACAGTTCTCACTCTCTGGTTGGGTGCAGCAAAGTTAGATACTTTATGTTCTCTAGCAATTGCATGGAGGGAGAGAGTACACTGGGACACAGGGTTTCCCCCTCCTAGGCAGGTCTCTCTACAGATAAACAATTCCAGCAAGCATTTATACCTTTTGTTACAAACAATAATGAGCAACAGCTGCATTTGGTTTATACATAGATCATTTTGATATTTTATTTTTTACATTTAACTCTAGTCTACATTCCATACTTATTTACACAAGGTTGCAACAACTTCTCACACAGTTCTTTCCCATTTGCCTCACACAATCCTTGCTTCTACAAATCTCGCGTTATTAGGCTAACAGCTAGCCTGACTTGCTCACAGAAGAGACTGTTTGCATTGAAATCCCCTTCAAATCCCTGTCAGTTCTTGCTCTACTTCCTCAGCACTGTGAAATATGTTGCATGTTATTGGGTGCTGTAGAATAGTAAATAATAATTTATCTTGACTTTCCCCACCCCTTTTGATTTTTCTTGCATTTTAAAACTCCAGAGGGCAGATTCTCAGATCGTATAGATTTGCATAGCTCCATAGATCAGCTGAGGATCTGCCCCAGGATATTTGCAATTCTATTTTCTGGAATTAACTAGGGTGGTGCTGTCAAGCACTACTCAGATTTATTTTAGTTTACCTTTATTCACTCATTACTATGCTAGATGGTGAACTAAAATTGTATGAAAACGGTTTGTGATTGTAATGACATACTGCATGTTGGTTTAATGAATGGATGTGAATAGATAATCAGGTTATAAATCAAGTCAGGGATTTAGCTAATATCATGAATTGTGACAATGAAGCTTGAGCAGTTAGTCATAGCTAACCGAGACTCATTTGTAACTATAACTTTTTCAAACCCAAGTCATTGTTCTTGGAATACTTAAGGGGGGAAAATCACACTTTGTGAAGACAGAAGAACATTTTTAGTTTGCTTATGTTGTCTGGCCGTATTCCAACCTCAGTAATTGCATTTGCATACACCAGATTTCCTCTATAGTTTCAACCAGAGAAACTGTTCTTCATTTCCTCTTCTAAAACCCTCATCTCCCCAACCCCCATGAGAACTAGCAAACTCTTGTAGTGTTATTAATGCAGACTAGAAGTTGTAGTTCAGTAGTGAGTCATCTTTCTCTTATTCATTTTATATATATATATATCATCTTTTGTCAAGAACTCCAAGAAGCTTTACTGTGTGTGTGTGTGTGTGTGTGTGTAATCTATCTATCTATCTATCTATCTATCTATCTATCTATCTATCTATCTATCTATCTAAAATTTTCCAAACTTCCAGAAATATATTGGTCAGAGACCCAGGCAGGCAAAATTCAGTCTTATAACAGCAGCAGGTTTAAAGTCTGATATCTTAAAATATTCAGGGATAAAATTTGAATCTTCATAATAGTAGAAATCGAAATTTTTCTTCTTTTCTTTGGAAATGCACATCACTTGCCCCTAGCAATAGAAAGTCCAAATATATTCTAACTTAGAACTCTGACATAATTTCACATAGAACATGTATTTTAGATATTTTAGAGGTTTCTAACCTGTATTAGTCTGAAATCCTAATAATATATTTTTGTGTTATTATAATTTGTATGTCTATGTCTTATTTATTTTAATAACAGTTTAAACTGCACAAATATAACATGATTTTATATACAATATGATATCTACCAGGCTACCACCACTATCTGATCTTCCCTAATCATATGTCTGCCAATATTGGTCATGCTTCTACTTACTGCTGATATACACTGGGTATGTATTAATAGGGTACTTCATAACCCTGACAGTTAGAAACCTCCCTGGTCATAGAAAAACTGAAACTCTTGTGGTTTGTTTAAGGATGTAGGGTTTGATCCTGCTCCTGGGATTGTAACTTAAGGTGATCCTACACAGAGCTGCACAAAGCACAGGGTAAAAGGCCTCACTTTTGCTATGTAGTCATAGGTCATTGTTTTCCATGAAATTGGAAGAAACAACCTCTAGTAAATGGATTTATTTATTTGTTAACTTTAATTTTGCTAGTCAAAATATGTTCAAAGGAAATTAAGACAGAGTAGCATGCCAGGATTCTTACTTGTTTTTATCAGCTATATGCCTGCTTCCACTTGTTATTGTCAACATGGTAAAAAAAAACATCTTTGGTGTATTTGAATAGATAGCCTTTAGTGTAATTCACTGACTCATGCAGCACAGCCAGACAAGTAAAGCCCTCCAGAGGTGTTCTGGAGGAGTACTAGACATAAGCAATCTAACTCCCCTGATTTTGATTTGCCCCCTGGAAATGTCAGATCTGAAAGTTCATTGACTTTGTTGGCAAGAGATATATGTCTCTGTTAGATTTCATTTGAGCCTGGACGTATGGTACATTTGTTATTGTCCTGCTGCTGTAAGTCTAGGAAAGTCAGACCTCAAATCCTGGAAGCAGTGATATAACTTTGATCAGGCAAATATTCAATGCCCTTACTGTGATGGGGGTGAAGTGAGAAGGGGGTAGATTGCCTATGCCTAAAGCCGCAGAGTAAGAGCATGTGTTTAAACTTGCTAAAATGCAGGCTGCTGAATCAAAACAAGGTTATTCTAGATAACATTTTCTGTTAGCAATTCAAAGTGTAAAACAAAAAGTGAATTGCAAATCAATGAACCATGAAAATACATATTTAAAATAAATACTAAGCTGGGGGAAACAGAAGGATTCCACTGAAGTCAAGAATTTTGATTCATCAAGGTTTATCTGGGGAAATGGTTCATTCTAACTGAGGTAAAGAACTCCACCATTTTCTAATCCCCATCTTTCAACACTGTGTTCTAATTCTCTCTCACTCTAATGCAGAATGTTTGTCTTAATCATGAAAGCTCTGGAATGCAAGAGCTTAAAGGGTTAAGAAAACTAGGAATCCATCAGTTATTTCCTCTCATAATCTGATTAAAATTTTGTGTTGGAAATATTAGACTTGGTTTTAAAAGGTGTTCACATTCCAAGTACCCAGGGCATAAAACATGCAGAGCCACATACTGGCCTTTAGGTGTGCGTACCAGGCAGAGATCTGCAGCCCACTTGGACCCCATGCCCATGAAGCCTTACTTTAATCCTGAGTGGAAGGCCCCCTCATATCTGCCCAGTTCAGCCGCTCACTAGACGCTGCCCTGCTGACTCCACTTCCACAGTGCCATAAGTAGCAGAGGGTACTCAGGGGAAGTGGTGACCCCATCCACATCCCAGTGTGGAGAACTAAATCTCCCTCAGAAACAGTGTTGTAAGCTAGAAGTGGACATTCAATGGACAAGGAGATCTTTTCTCCCCTCGTCCCCCAAATCATCAGGGCTGGGGTTCACAGCCGCTCACTAGGCAATACACCAGCAGCTAACTTTTCTGTAGGCTCCGACTGAGCATTCCCACTTCCTTGGATTCTTCTGTCTTCACCATGAAGTCTGCTTTGTGGAGATTACTACACACACACACACACACACACACACAAGAGAGGGAGAAAGAGATCAGGAATTGTGGGGGGCCATCAGTGGAGATGGAAAAATTCCCTTCTTTGGCCTGAGAAGCCCTTGACCATGCAGAGTAGATGAAAACTTTTTCCTATCATCTGTTATCACACTGGCCTCAGAATTCTGAAGGCTTTCTAAACCCGGGTGGTACTCTCCTACATGGGCAGATGGTAGCCCTCTGCCCTTCAGGATTTGGGCCACCCTATTTGTCATCTCAGACAGCTTCTCTTGTAATTGCATAGTGAATTGCAATATTGCACACTCTAACTTGTCATTCCACTATGTTCTGGTACATACTGTTCTAGAAGGAACTTGCTGAACTTTATGGAGGTGCAACTGACAAAACTGTCTTGGTATTATATTGAGATTATTAGGCCAATGGTGATCATAGGTAAGTTTAGATCATTTTATCTTCTCCTGGTTTCCATAAACCTCATGTGTCCGAGTCAATGTGAAACTTGCCAGGATTGTAAACGTCTAAAAGACATTTCATGCTAGAGAAGAGCACTATGAAAATCTTTTTCTTATCTTAAAGTGCATGCTACATGGGTCAAGCTTGTTCATTTCCTTAGTAAAGGATCAGCATTTGATTCTGAGCTACAAAGAGTTATCTCTGCAGAAAGGAAGTGATATTCAGTTTTGAAGGGTTTTCTTAATACAACCTTGTCCCCAGCTCAGTGGAACCAAGCATTCCCTTTTTACAAGTGCGTGGCAGTACCTTCTGAACAGAGCTAATGCCTCTTTCTGAGCATGACAGCATTATTAAGCAGCACTTCAAAGACGTGGATCATATGAATGCTCTTTCCCGGTTGGCAGAGAATTAATTAATTCAGTTCATGGCTGATCCTAATTAGCTAAGTATATTCAAGAAACTAAAAATGACTCTCCGATATTTGATACTAATTGGACATGTCTTAGAATAAATGTCTCAAGCGATTGGTAAAGTCCACATTTACGAAACTATAAAATAATTAAAAATTTTCCTCATCTTAATTGTAGTTTATAGATTATGTAAAACATTACCCAGCTGTGTTGGATTTTTGTAAATGTTTAAAAGAAAGAATTGGTTTTGCTGAACATCAAAATTAAAGCAGTGGTGACCGTTTTGAACATCTTAGCTGAAAAATGTACCAGAATTTTTGAAGTTAATCTTTGTAAAAGAAATATGTATACCTTATTGTAATTTTTCAGGCATAAAGATGAAAAGGACATTACTTTGATTTTTGTTTTATAATCTTGACATATAATATTGATTGTTTTAAACATTTTGTCCAAATTTGATTTCAGTTTTCAAAGTTGTATGCAATTATGGGAGAGGGTGTCAGACAATAATTATTTAATGGCAGTAGCTGTTGAGATTCAAAAAGTTAAAGCTACTTAAATGGCACCCCTGCTCCAGCTCTGCTAACACTGGCATTGCAACATGCTTTATACACATTAAGGTGGGGCTTTAAGTTCTCAAGCAGCATTTTTCTTATTTTGCATATCTGTAAATTTCAATTATCATCACGGGTAATAATTTTCATTGGTTTGTGTGACATCAACATTTACTAATAAAAATCGAACCCTTCCAAGGCTAGTTATACCTATCTCTGTGGAAATGGTATCCATGTCATAAATTGCACAGACATGTGATAAATGTATTTCACTCACCATTGACCGCTTCACCTGAATCATGCTCTCTAATCCATCATCCTGGGACTTGTTTTAACAGTTCAGATCTCTGAGCAGCTTCAAATGGCTGTCATTCACATATAAATCACATGCCTGTAAAATATTTCCTACTTCTACCCGTCTAATGTGGAATTTCCCTCTCTCTCAACCCATAATAATCTGTCTGAGGCCTAGCCCAGGCAAGATTTAGTACTGGGCCAGTAAAAGATCCCTGTACATAAAAATGCCCCAGTTTTAAAATCTGGTATCTCACATCTTCGCAGGGCTAGAAAAAGTAGTTTTGGTCCACTGGGCAAGGGCTACAAATTCTTGCTTCTAGTCCTGGGAACTTCTGAAATACAGGCCTTCAAAGTTATGAAATTATATGGCATTTCTGAAGGTCTTTGGGATGATTTACATGAGTGGTTCTCAGCCAGGGTACACATACCCCTGGGGGTATGCAGGGGTCTTCCAGGGCGGTTCATCAACTCATTTAGATATTTGCCTAGTTTTACAACAGACTACATAAAAAGCACTAGTGAAGTGAGTACAAACTAAAATTTCATACAGACAATGACTTCTTTATACTTTTTTATATACTATACACTGAAATGTAAGTATATTATTTATATTGCAATTGATCTATTTTATAATTATATGGTAAAAATGAGAAAGTAAGCATTTGTTTCAGTACTAGTGTGCTGTGACATTTTTGTACTTTTATGTCTGATTTTGTAAGCAAATCGTTTTTAAGGGAGGTGAAACTTGGGGGGTACACAAGACAAATCAGATTCCTGAAAGGGGTACAGTAGTCTGGAAAGGTTGAGAGCCACTGATTTACATAACTCACTCTTGTCTTTGTCACTTGAATAAGTATGACCATCCTATGTCAGTAAGCCAACTCATATTAGTAAAACCATTTATACCATCCCATTCAGTGGTCATAGATTATGTGGGTGCCATATGTGTTACAGAACAACTATTTAATGAATGTTTTGGGGAAGGTTTTTTTTTAAGGGACGTTTTTTGTATCCTCCCGCATGGAAAACCATGTATCTTAATTACCATGAATCCAGTTATGCAGGCTCAGAGGAGGAGAGAAATTAAAATGAAGATATGTAAAACTCTTTCGGTAATGATCTGAATATGCAATGTCATAAGTTTAAAGCCCAGTATCTCAGGATCTGCCAGTGCTAGCAGCGAGTGCTCTACACTGCAAACCTCTTGAAGTTGGGAAGCTTCTTTTTCCTAGTTGTGCAGGTATGCAGGATACTAGTCTATAAAGCTGTGATCTTTTGATTTGTAGAAATCTTCTACTTGCTCAGAACTGAATTTTGCCTTGCCTGGGGATCAGACAGTTTTCATTTTGAAGATGTGGGAGACAGTTCATATTTAGGAGGAGGAGAAAACTTTTCTCTGGTGTATTGACTTAAACATATGTAATATGATATAAAATGTGCAACCACCTAAGAGGGGCTTTTCCATAACACTCCTTAACTTATCTACTGTAGACTTGTTCACTCTCATATGCAAGCCATTAGCAAGAAAGCCCTGCTCTCCACACCTCTTCCTTTGATATGAAATGTTGATGATTGTTTTCCAGACTGAGACCAGGCACTCCAGGAGTGCTCCCTTTCCTTTCTTACCTTTTATAGACTAAATAAATAAATCATGTCCCTCAAGCATGTAGATGAGGCTTAGCCATCCCTACCAAACCTGAATCTAAATTCTCCCACATTCAGCCCACTTCTTGGAAAATGTCAAGCTGTTTCTTTTAACACCAGCCAAATTGACACTTTCTGTACTCTATAGGCCCCTTCAACCTGCATACTCTTACTTTCAGGCTTTCTTGGACGTAATCACTACTGGGTCTAATGCTGATGTTCTTATTCAGGGTTCAATAGGGACCCTGGCAGCTCCAGCCAGCTCCGCCAACCGGGCCGTTAAAAGTCCGGTTGGCGGTGCTGTGGCGTTAAGGCAGGCTAGTCCATACCTGTCCTGGCTGGTACTGCGCTGCGCCCTGGAAGCAGTCAGCAGGTCCGGCTCCTAGGCAGGGGGCCATGTGGCTCTGGCCGATGGGTACTGGAGGAGCAGTGCTTGCGAGCGAGACAAGTGTGTGCCGTGGAGCCTCCTGCCGCCCCCACCTACGAGCTGGACTTGCTTGCTGCTTATGGGGTGCAGCACGGTGCCCCAGGACAGGCAGGCAGCCTACCTTAGCCCCCCCACTGTGCCACTGACTTGGAGCCGCTCCAAGGTAAGCCCAAGCCCAAGCCCCAACCCTGCCTGGAGCCCCCTCCTGCACCTCAGAGTCTGCATCCCTGGCCAAGAGCTCTTACCCCCCTGCACCTCAACCCCCTGCCCCAGCCCAGAGCCCTCTCCCATGCCCTGAACCCCTCATTCCCAGCTCCACCCCAAAGCCCTCACCCCCTCCTGCACCCCAACCCCCTGCCTCAACCCACAATTCCTGAATCCCTCAGCCCCAGCCCCGAGCCTGGAGCCCGCTCCTGCACCCCAGAGTCTGCATCCCTGACCCAGAGCTCTTACCCCCCTGCACCTCAACCCCCTGCCACAGCCCAGAGCCCTCTCCCATGCCCCGAACCCCTCATTCCCAGCTCCACCCCAAAGCCCTCACCCCCTCCTGCACCCCAACCCCCTGCCTCAACCTGCAGTCCCAGAATCCCTCAGCCCCAGCCCCAAGCCTGGAGCCCCCTCCTGCACCCCAAGCCCCTCATCCCTGGCTCCACTCCAGAGCCCTCACCCCCTCCCACACCTCAACTCCCTGCCCCAGCCCGGAGCCCCCTTCCATACCATGAACCTCTCATTTCTAGCCCTACCCCAGAGTCCGCACCCCCGTTTAGAGTCCTCACCCTCTCCCACACCCCAACCGCCTGCCCCAGCCTAGTGAAAGTGAGTGAGGATGGGGAGAGTGAGCCATGAGGGAGGAGGAATGTAGTGAGTGGGGTCGGGACCTCTGGGAAGGGGTGCGGCGGGGGGGCCTTGGGAAGGGGTGGGACTAGGGTATCAGTTTTGTGCCAATAGAAAGTTGGCAACCCTATAAGTGCCTTACTCCATAAATAGTCTCATTTGCTTCAGTCTGGACTTGCTACCAATCTTTAGTCTTCTGGTGTCATCGTCACTTGAAACTCTAGTAATCATACTGGTTATTCCCTCTGACCCTCTTGCCTAGAACATTATTTCTTACTGGGATTCTCCTCATCTCTCTCAACTCTCAAAACCACTCCAGAAGTTAATTTGTTGTTCAAAAACTTTTCAAAGGTTTAAACCATTCTCTTTGGTTGAAAAATCTCCTCTGGAAATCTCACAAGAACTGGCTTGTTCATGATGCATAATCTGCTTCCAGACAGATCAGAAATACCAAGGCCTGATTCTCTACCACACTTTTTCATGATAAGTACCTGAGTCTAACTAGTAGTCCTGTTGCTTGACTGACTCCACTAAGACTACTTGCAGAGTAAGTTACTGCTCAGTGTAATTAAGAGTGGCAGAATCTGGCCCTGCAGGCCTGATCCTAAATCCACTGAATTCAATGATCTCAAAATGAGTAGGTTTTTTTCGTTTATTTCAATACTTTCTCTACTGGTCCCAGATGAAGCCTGAACATGATCACGAGATAAAGAGAATATAACCAGCCTTTTTAACCTTCATGAAATGCTCACCCAGGTACCTTCAAATGACTGTCTTCATTCATTCTTCTCTGATCTGAACTGCTGTGTTCTGCTCTTTTCTACTGATTTTAAATGTGGGTTGCCTATGAAAGCAGGTGCCAAATGGATTTTACTGCTTGCATGTTGTTAATCCTTCTACTTCTCGCCTATCCTACAGCTTCATAGACTCATAATGATTTTTGATACAGTTTAGCATTTGTGTAGCTATTTCAATCAGTTTCTTCAAAATGTTAAACATGTTAAAAGGGGGCGGTCAGTGTAGGCAGGCACAGGAAGAGAAGTGAAGCATAATGTATTCTTATTTGCAATGTAACTAAAGACTTTGACTAGCCTTCAAGTATTTCAGAGAAGATCTATGAAGCCTTCTCTTCTGCTTAATGATGTAGAAAATGTTCTGCGCTAGAATGAAGAAATTCTCAAGCACATAAATTGCAATTTTACCCTGAAGGGTTCAGCTTTGTGTTTACTCAAACCTTTCAACTTCATCATAATATAAATGAAAGCTTGTATTGCACAACACACCCCTTGGTCACCCCGGGAATCAAGCTGCTTTTACAAGGACAAAGTATTCACATACCACTTACTGTTTTTATCCTTTTCATATAAGGAAAGTCTGCAGAAAGATTCTAAAGGAAACCATTACTGCTTCATTTCCATCTCTAATTCAGCTGGCCATTATATGCTTGTTTAGTATTTTAGATAGATATAATTTATGTAAAAAACATACAAAAAAGTCTTCTGGCTCATCACTCTTGAAATTCAGAATTAATCTGAATTTAGAACACCTTTTCTACTAACTAATGTAGCAATAGG
This sequence comes from Trachemys scripta elegans, assembly GCF_013100865.1. Lineage (NCBI taxonomy): Eukaryota > Metazoa > Chordata > Testudines > Emydidae > Trachemys > Trachemys scripta. The sequence goes on along the minus strand of NC_048298.1, from coordinate 224,287,991 downwards.
AGGTTCACTGAAATTTTATGAAATTTAGGAACACTTGACAAAGGCAATGCTGTGTTGTTATTAATGATGTATTACATTAGCCAATCAGGATCAGAGCACAATGATGTTAAGGACTCTACAAACACATAGTAGGAGGCAATCTCTGCACCAAAGAATTCACAATCTAAATAAAAAAAAAATAGACCAAAATTGGGAGAAAGAAAGGATTATTTTCTCTACTTTAAAAATAGGGAATTGTGGCATGCACAGATTAAAACTTTGATCCTGTAAGCATTTGCACGTGTTTAATTTTAGGCATGTGAGCACTGCTATTGAAGTCATTGGGATTGTTCATATGCTTAAAATTAAGCACATGCATAAGCATTTGCAGGATTGGGACATTAGTGACTTGCCCAAGGTCAAACAGGAAATCCGTGGCAGAGCTGGGAATAAACCCAAGAGCTAGTGAGTTCTAATCTAGTGTCTTAAACACAAACCAGCCTTCCACTCAGAGAATGGCTATTAGCTAGCCTCTGGACTTTGTGGTCATTGTATGTAGAATGTTCATTTCCAAATGCTTGGGCTAAACAGTTTTTCTGTAGTCACCAAATGAAGAAATCATTATAGTCGATACATTTGTCTATATGAAATTTTTCCTTTGTTTTCAGGTGACTTTCCTTTCAAATTTCCAGGTGACTTTTTTTTTTAAGTGATAAATAATATTCACATGAACCTTGTCTCTTTTTCTGGAATGACAGAAACAAATATGACACTTACAATGCCATTTTTGAGCTATTTGTCAGAATATAACAGCACTTTATGTTTTCCTAACATTCTAGTTGAAGTGATGTTGATCCCAGGATATTAGAGAGGTGGGTGAGGTAATGTCTTTCATTGGACCATCTTCTGTTGGTGAAAGAGACAAGCTTTCAAGCTTACACAGAGCTCCTCTTCATGTCTGGGAAGGGTACTCCGAGTGTCACAGCTAAGTTCAGGGTGGAACAGATTGTTTAGCATAAGAAGTTAATACATGTTGCAAGAGACCATTCAAGGTGAAGTAGGCAGTTAACACCTCTGCAGTCATAGGTCAAAGGAGGGGTAGTGGGTTATAGATTGGATTTATTGCTCATTACAGCAATATGTTTAATGAGTCCATGATTTTTAGTGTCTAGCAAAATTATGAATGTAAGCTCCCAGTTCGTCTTGTGAAGGTGTTTGTGCAGGTTTCCTTTGAGGATGAGAACTGAAGTCAGATATGGAATGATTGTCTTGTGAAAACTGTTTGCCCATGGGTAATATGGCATTTTTGTTTTTTGTTTTGTTTTTCTGAGAGAGTTTATTTGGGAGCATAATGATTCTCATTTCATCCACATAGATGTTGGGGCATTTAGTGATCGGCATGTGTAGGATGCTTGGATCTTGAAAGCTGTGTGTGTGTGTGCGGGAGATGGTATGTCTTCAGATTTTGCATCTGTTATGGCAGGGTCTGTTGCCATTTTCAGTTGGTGTCTCCTGGTCTGTTGGCAACTTGCTTCTGAGGATGAGAATGGGAGGTTGTTTGAAGACCAGAAGAGGGGATTTGGGAAAGATTTTTTTCAGAATGTGATTTCCATTAAGTATGGGTTGTAATTGTTTAATGATACCCCATTCCAGGATGGAGTGGTAGGTGACAACTAGAGGTGTGCAGTCATAAAATCGTAGACTCAGAAATGTAGGGCTAGAAGGGACCTTGAGAAGTCATCAAGTCCAGCCCCCTACACTGTGAAAGGATCAAGTAAACCTAGACTATCCCTGACGGGTGTTTGTCCAACTTGTTTTTAAAAGCTTCCAATGATGGGGCCTCCATGATCTCCCTTGGAAGCATATGCCACAGCTTAAATACCCTTATCATTAGAAGTTTTTCCTAATATCTAACCTAAATCTCCCTTGCTGCAGATTAAGTCCATTACTTCTAGACCTACCTTCAGTGGACCTGGAGAACAATTGATCACCATCCTCTTTATAACAGTCTTCCAACATGTGAAGGGCTGTTATTAGCCCTCCCCCCCCCCCCCCCCCCCCGTTGTCTTTTTTCTCAAGACTAAACATGCCCATTTTTTTTTACCTTTTCTCAGAGGTCAGGCTGTCTAAACCTTTTTTTCAGTTTTGTTGCTCTCCTTGCGCTCTTTTCAATTTGTTCACCTTTTCTAAACTGTGGTGCCCAGAATTGGACACATCACTTGAGCTGGGTCCTCACTAGTGCTGAGCAGAGCAGGACAATTACCTCCCTTGTTTTACATACAACCTTCCGGTTAATACACCGCAGAATCATACTAGCCTTCTTTGCAGCTGCATCACATTGATGACTCATATTCAGTTTGTGGTCAGTGGTTTTTTTCTTGTATTGAAGTATGTTCTCTCGGGGTATTTGGCTGGGCTGTTCCAAGATGTGATCTACTTCTCTGGTAGAGAAACACTGGCTTACGTGCATGTCTCCAAATGAATGTGGTATCAATTAAGGGTAGTCTTCTTTTATTAAAATAATCTTTAATAAGCACTGTGGCAGTCTGAGGAATCTGTCTGTACAATTTATTAGTCCTGGTTGATATTATGAAGTCATTATGAAGCTGTTACTATGAAAATTGCTGTACCATGAATGCCCGTGCATACGTTCATACATCGTGAGCTAGCAAGGTTGTAACATCTCTCCCAGATCAGGGACAAGAGTGTGTCATTAGAACTCAATGACAGACTAATCAAGGAAAGCAAGCCCATTGTCCCATGGTACTTTGACCTGGGAGAAGATACAGATAGGAGGAGGAAGTTAGAGGGAAGTGGAGACCAGTGGAAAGTTACCAAAGCAGGACAACGAGAGAGGTGACCATAGCAAAATATTATGGAAGGACTCACGGGGGGAAGACCCAAAGAGGCAGAAGGAACTGGCCAAGGTCAGAGGAAGAAGCAAGCTACCCATGTTTCATAGGAGAAGTCATACAGCTGCAGTAGAAGAACCCTTGTATCCCATAGAGGACCCTGACCCTAGCCAAAAGAACTCTTTGGAGTGGTAAGGAAACTGAGGCAGGAAAGTGAATATAAATATATATTGTATATATCTGTGTATTTCATGTGTGATTAAGTAAAGAGCAATAATGTGTTAGAATCCTGTGCAAAGTGTCAGTGTTTTGTGCTACACCTACCACATGGCCCCTTGAAGAGGTAAATCAGAAAGCTCTCTCCTGTGGATGGAGTTGTGGGAGTTTTATGGGGGAATGAGGAATGAGCACTGATTCTAAGACTGGGCAAGTGTGTTCTAAACTCTCGGGACATTGTGCCAGATAGAAGATGTGCCTAGGGACCCTAAGACAAGGACAGTGCCTGAACTCTGTTCATACTCTGGAGCCTTAAAACACACAGGGGATTAAGTGTCTGAATCTCCTTGCAGCAATCTGGTGAGCTGCCGGCAGTGGAAGCTAGACTGAATCTATGATAAGAATAAATTAACAGACACATTTTCCAAACTATTTTTATCTCCTAAATGGGAGGGTGTTTTTTAGTCTTAATGATCATAATGCATATATTATAATATATAGAAATTCCTTTGAAGAAATGGTACATCATAAAATTACCTTTTGGAAATACACTAAACTAGATAAAATGTATTTGAAATACATGTTATCCAAAGAGCATCATAATTTATAATTTAATGTGATTATGATTATGTATGGACATAATCTCCTCCTGATACACTTTTGCAACTCCCATGCTTACCCACGAGAGTTAAAATTTGAGTAATTTACTTAGAAAAATGACTAATTTACTTAGAGTGTGAGATAGGTGTAATAAAAGAATACATTAAATTAATGTAGCTTAACAAGGAGTCATCTGGTATGCTATCTATTCAGGACCTTAAATTGTGCTTTTTTCATTAAGCTTATAAAGCATCCAAATAGTGTGATAAACTATTTAGTGTGTATGCCTCCCACTGCTCCCTATTGGATGTAACCAGAACAGTTAACAGCTAATGAAATGTTGGGTTTCCCTTGAGTGATATTGCACTTTTGGAGCAGGATGATCCAAAAGGTTTCCCCATTATAGCCATAAATTTCCAAATATCTGGGCTAGAGACAACTGTGAATTCCTAATTAACAAATATCAATACAACAAAGAGACATAACTCAACACCTATCAACACATACATAGTTTTTCTAGCATGAGTGCCCTTGCGAATTGTAACTGATAGCGAGGAAGTACAATATTTGATCTAGTTCCTTCCTTCATAGTTGTAGGGCTTCTAAGAGTCACCAAATATAAAAGAGGAACAAAGAAGAACGGCATATCAGGACAGACTATGCTGTGACATTCATGCAGAATTTATAGAGAATCAAAACAAAAATGCTACCTCTTCTAGGCCAGCTTGAAATGAAATATCAGAGTTTTTAAGGTCACGGAGTAAACACTTGTGAAGCCAGACTAACTGCCAGAAGCAGCTTATGGTTTTTTTTTTTTCTTTAAGTGAAAGGATATCATGAGGGGGAAAAATCTTGCCTGGAATACTAATTAGAAAATAGGAATTGAATGTAAAATCAGATGCAGCAAGCAGCTGTAGGCTAAGTCATAAACAGATAAAGCTACGAAAGGTTCAGTTCAGATCAGGAGTCTCCTCACTAAGCTCTTTTCACTTTTGGAACTTCCTTCTGCAATCTCAGCAACAGCTTTCCTTTCTCACTGCAGCTATGTCCCTCAGTCCCTTCTCTCTGTCTGCAGTGATACTGCTGCTCCCCAACCCAGCTCCAGCTCTCTCCTCTTCTAACCAATTTGACCCTTCCTCTTCCCTGGTCTCCTCCTTTAATCTGGCTGTGGTGTTGTTCCCCGGTCCCCACTCTGATGACCTACAGAGTACAGCTGGTCAGGAATTTTTTTCAGTGAATCGTTTTTCGTCAAAGAATGCCAATTTGTGAAAACTGTTGTGAAAAAGGGGCAAGTGCAAAGAATTTTCCAACTTGAAAAAATGTGTGTGGGGAGTTGGGGGGGGGGGGCGAGTTTCCAAATTGTCAAAACATTTCATTTTGACATTTTCTAAATAAAAAAAAATACAGTTTTCCAGTTCAAAACACTTTTTTTGGTTTGGAAATTTAAACTAATTAGACTGATCAAAGGTTTTTTAAAAAGTCAAAACATTTTGATCGACCTAAAATGTGTGTGATTTTTTTAAAATATTTTTGAGATTTTTTACTTTTCCTTCCAATTTGAGACAGGAAAAAACTTCAAACTCTTGAACATATATATGCAAGAGGAAAGCTCTTTCCAACCCAGGTCTATGGCATAGTGAGGACCATGGTTGTCTGCCCCATTTAGCAGGACTTAACTGGCCTAGCTAAGTCCAGAAGCTGTGGCATCCGCTCTGATGGTCCTCTTTGGCAATGACTCAGAATGTTCACCTTTAGATTGAACATGTGCCAGCGAATGGCTGTTGGACCCAAACAGAGCCTGTTGAAGACTGAATATTTTTTTATTATTTGAGAGTACTCAGAGGTGTATTTGCTGCTTCACAGAAGACAAAGAAACACAGTTATTTAGAGTTTAGATTGGAAACTTTAGAGGAGACACAATAGTGGAGTAGTTATTTAACAAGTGGGTAAACAACCCGTTTGGGGTTAACCATTGTGTGTGTCACATTAGCCATCTCTTGCTCTCCACAGCTCTGGGAGGCTGGAATCAGTGTCAATTTAGCTGTTCCTCACCATTTGTATCTACCATAAAGGTGGCATAATCCTGCTTCCAAAAATAGAGAGTCTGTACTGGTGTAGGCTGGCGCATACTATAACAATTCCATGGTCACATAGACATCTCAGTGGCCACACAAACTCTAGAATCATCAGTTTTACCACCCACCCTAGACACACAGGACAAGAGTCACATTTGGTGTAAATGGTCATAGCTCTATAGACTTCATGTGCCCTTGCTGGGGATATGGCCCACAGACTTCATGATGCTCAACTAGGATAGACTTTGGGGTACTGTACTCAAAAAACACAGATCTCTGTCACTTGAACTAATGGACAATCACCATTGACTGTCAGCAGTAGCTCTGCCACTGACTTGCCTAGTGGCTTTGGGCATGTTAATTTTTGTCTGGGCTGAGTGCAGATGTGATATATAAAGTGGTCTAAATTTAACACTAATTCAATTTGACCTATTTACTGTATACAAATCTGTTGGGGGATTTAAAGGAGTCTGTTAGTTGGTGTAATTTACCTGCTGAGGAGCTGGACAATAAAAGAGGTTGTAAGCTAAAGCACCCCCCGTGCACTTTAATTTCCAGTTCATTGGCATGTTAGTTGCACAAATTAAGACCTTTTGTACATTGATAGTGAGTATAAGTAGTTGAAAGGGAATCAGAGTGCAAGCAAGGAAGTCTTGGGGGATGGGGTGGGAGGACTTAAACCGCCTTGAGTGTCATTTCTGTAGTCAACCTTCTGTCTTTCTCTATAAAATGGGAAGAATAATTAACACTTATCAATCTGCTGTACAGGCCTGTTGTGAGGATTAATTATTTTGGAAATGTTAAGTGCTATGCAAATAATTCATATCAGTGGGGCGTTTGCCTTCTGTGGATTTAGAGGGTGGAGACCTGTGCCAATCCATCCAGTATAGTGGTACAGATACCCAGCCCTGGGTACATGACAGCACCCTGTACTGGCTGAGTGAAGCGGGTGGATCATGGGAAGGAGCAGAAGTTATAAGGCAGTGACCCATTCCCAAAAGAGTCAGGAGGAGGAGAGGAGAAAATGGGGGAGGACAGGGCCTGTCTTTTACCGTACTTTTTCTAGCTTTTTAAAAGTTTCAAATTACACTTGTCAGGTGAACAAAAGCAAGTAACCTTTATTTTACCAGAACCAGGTCACCCATTCCTAAAGCATTAAAGCAGCTATCAGTCTAGTAATGCACCTTTCTCATTATAACACTGTCCTTTGTCATATAGACAGCTGGAAAAGCATAAAATACTATTATTTAAAACCATAATAACATAGCTTATTAAAGTGGGGGTCCTAAGACTGTGTGTGAGAGAGAAAGAGACTTATGACAGGTTTTTTTAAGTGTGTAGGTGCTATTGGCATAATTCATAACTACAGTCTTTTTACTACTACTTAAAAAAACTAGAGAATATATCTATTTTCTAATACCCTCATAAATGCAGGATAGGTATCAAGTCACAAGTATGGGGCTGACTATGTTAAAACTCAGTGTGCATAGATGTCTCTCAGAGGCTGGAAGAGGCTCAGATTGATTGGCGTGCTTGTGCAGGTAATGTGCTGTGACTTCTCTCCAACTAGCCTGACTCCTATATGCTTACCAAGCACCAGAACAAATTCCATCACTCCTCCTGCAACTGTTCCCAATGTACAGAGTCTTTTTTGACATCATTTCCAGAAGTTCAGAAGAACACACCTACTTCTGGAAATATGCCATGGTGCAATTGATTCAACCTATCCCTGGAAAATAATATTGACTTCAAATAAGGTACATGGAAGGTTATTAGTCCATATTTCCTTACTAGTAGTTCAATTTATCAGACGAATTAAGAAGAAAAAAATGATGGTGTTGGGCAGTAAGCAAAATTAATGCAATGTGAAGACTGCCAGCTTGGTCATGACTGGAGGTCAAATAGGGGACATCTAAAGGTATGAGTTTTTACAGTCTGAGTTTAATGATTGTAATTCATATCTTGGGTGAATTGGGTTCACAAAGGGATGTGAAACACACACTAAACAGGGGCTAGTTCCTACTATGGTACACTGAGAACCATAATTTTTTACTAACTTTTAAAAAGTAAATAACATTTGAACTTGTCTGTCAACAATAGGCTTGTGTGTATATACACATATACATATTGTCTGAGAGGTGTGTGTATATACGTATACATAAGAGGACCTGGGGAACTATAGACCTGCTACCCTAACTTCAATATATGAAAAGATACTGAAACAGATTATTAAACAATCAATTTGTAAGCACCTAGAAAATAATGGGATGATAAGGAATAGCCAGCATGGATTTTGTCAAGAACACATCATGCCAAACTACTGTAATTTATTTTCTTTTTTTGACAGGGTTACTGGCCTAGTGGATGAGGAGGAGGGAATCAGTAAACGTGATATACCTTGATTATTTTTAAGGCTTTTGACAATCTCACATGACTTTCTCATAAGCAAACTAGGAAAATGTGGTCTAGATGAAATGACTACAAAGCACAACTGGTTGAAAGACCTTAGAGCAGTTATCAGTTGTTTGCTGTCAAACTGCAAGGGCATTTCTAATGGGGTCACACATGGGTCGATCCTGGGTTTAGTACTAGTCAATATTTTCATTAATGACTTGGATAATAGAGTGGATGGTATGCTTATAAAATTTTCTCTGACACTGGTAAACCAGTTCTTGCCAAGTCTGTAGGCATCAGTTGAGCACTGACAAATTCATAGCTGCAAACCTGACCAGCTCACTTATATGTTAATATTGTTCAAGATAAGCGTTGAATTTGAAAGAATGTGTTTAGGGCTTCCAAGAGAGGTTATGGAATCCCCCTCACTGGAGCTTTTTACAAACAGGCTGGAAAAACACCTGTCAGGGACGGTCTAGGTTTACTTGATCCTGCCACAGTGCTGAGGGCTGGATTTGATGACTTCTCAAGGTCCCGTCCAGCCCTACACTTGTGTGTGTAAAGTAAGCAAATACCAATTATTAAAAAACAAGGCAAAACTCAATGGAGATGGGGCATTTCATTTATATTGTTGGGAGCCTTCACTTTGCATCAGTACATTTAATGAGCTGTCAAAATCCCTGTCATGCCTGGCCAGTATTTTACAGGACCTAAAAGACCACATAATTTTTATAACTAATCCGCACTCTATCTGCTTACTCCCTCAAAAGAGGAGAGTATTTTTTTCCTGTCTCATGAGGATCACTTATGTTGAATGCACCTTACTGTGGGAGCAGCCCCACAGATCTCAGCAAGGTGCAAAGTGCTCTGTCTATTCTTTGTCTCCACTCACTGCCCTTCTTGCTGGGTATCTGTAATCATTTTGGCTTTCTTTTGCTCAGATCAGTGTTCAAGGGGATGGGTTTGTGGGGCTGGTGATGGGGACAGCCTCCACCTGTGGAGTCAGCGCTGCGGATGCTCTGCTGCCCCCTACTGTGGTTGCATGTTACATGGGTCAAGGTACATGGGTTAGCTCTGCTTAAGCTAGTGCCTAAAAGTAGTAGTGTGGCCAAAGCAGCACAGGCACGGTTCAGGCTACCTGCCTGAGTACAATCCCGCCTGACCCCAGCGGTATGTACTCAGGTGCTACTGCAGCCACTCTGGTATTTTTTTGCCATTAGTTCAGGCAGAACTTGTGTGTGTACATATACCTGAGGTGGGAATATCCCAGCTTCTGTGTAGACATACCCTTTGGCATCTTTAGTTTTTGGTAACGATCTCTCCACCTTTTCTGTACGTGCTCTGAATGCTGTGGGTGGTTACGTGGCAAGAGAACACGTTATTAATGGCCTGGGTCCACAACTGGGCCTTCACAAATGAGCTCAGATGGTTGCCTTGACCAACAGCATTAAATCATCCCTTTTAACTCCTGACTTCCTGAGAAGTCTTTGGGTGTAGAAGGCCAGCATGTTTCCTGATTTCCATGCAAACTCGGAGAGAGCCTAGCACCCATTCAGCATGCCCAGCAGCAGTCACGTATCCCCTGACCCACTAACAATGTTTATAAAGGTGCCATTGTTTTCCTATCTTCCTTTTCTCATTCTACCAGAGGCAGGGAAATGCTTTGCCAAGAAGGCAAAGCAAGTGAAACGATGTATTTGCTATGTTGGTGGATCAAGCCTGAAGCTACTATCTGCATTCAAAATCTCTGTTGTTGGGATACTTACTTCCAGCATGTCTTATGAAGAGGAGCCCAGGCAGCAAGGCAGGCCTAGCACAGTAACAGTTCACTGCCTGAGACACTGGCTGATCCTCTTATCTTTCCTCAATCTATTTTGATGACATGGGCGAACTTGGTCATTAACTAGGAGGCAAAGTTGCCTACCGTTAGAATCCTCCACCTTCTGCTTCTGATAAAGCAGTGGCTTTGATGGTATCAGGCATCCCATCTTATGAGCCCTTCCAGTGGAGCTTTGGCTGGGGATTCATCACACATGCTTCTCACATACTCCTGGGAGGTCTCTGGGGCATTCAGAAGTCTGGTCTTACTGTGTGGCCTTCTATTGTTCCCCTGTGGTGTGACCCTCTGGGCCTGCACCACTTAATGCCTGACAGTACCCTTGGGTTTTAGCCAATATACAATGGAGACCCTCTCAGGGTCACTAGGAGGGAGCACTCTCTGTGCCTGGGATAGGAGGAACAAGGTTCTTGGCGTGCCTCCAGCCGGTGTGTTTGAAAGTGTGTGCACTGTTTGTGTTTTAGACTATTAATTTGGTGCAACAGAAAAGCTTCAACATGAAATTATCCAGTGTCTGAATGGATACTGGAAAGAACAGCTGTGTCCTGCCACAGCTACTTCATCTCCCTCTTCCCCACTGATAAAGGAAACGATTTCTTTACTCCATCTGTAGCAGATCCATTTAGCAATTTGCATCATTTCCTTCACAGAACAATGCTATGCTGCAGAGTGGTGCTGGAACCCTCCCTTCCCCCATTGCTTTCTCATCGCTGCAGGTCTCTGCCCATACAATCAGCATGTCTTCTATGCTTTGTTCTTTTATGGCACAGTGTGTGTATGCCATTGCAGGACCCAGCTGGCTAAATAGAAAAGAGAAGAGCAGCAGGAGCTGCACAGAGAAACTTTATATAAAGTCACCACAAGAGCAAAATTGTCTTGCTCTAGTAAACTTAGTGGGGAACTTTGGTATAGATAAAAGCTTGCCAGCATGTTGTTATGTATAATGTGTACAACTGTTCTTTAAATGACAAAGCACACCTTATAGTAAACATCTCCTGCTGTAGGTTGGGGTTAGTGACGTTTGCTAGAATTAAACACGGCGATCAATTCACAAGGAACAATTTCGTTTCTGTTGTATGATTAGGTAGCAGGTGTGCTGTGACCACTGCTTTCCATGCTGACCACAGGGTTGCCAATGCTCCAGGATTGTCCCGGAGGCTCCAGGAATTAAAGATTAATCTTTAATTAAAAATTATGTCATGTGATGAAACCTCCAGGAATACATCCAACCAAAATTGGTAACCCTAGCTGGCCAGTATCAGCTCATTGTTTCTCTGTACCTCTTTGTCGGCTTGTTGTATTTACCTGTTGCCTATAGTCTCTAATTTAGGGAATGTTTTTGCTGTGTGGTTAACCTGGGTAATTTGCAGCCGGGTTAGCCTAGGTTGGATGTGAGCATCCCCACAACAAACCTTACCCATGTTACTGTGTCCTCATTGTTTCTGCACTCACCCTTGTGCGTCCCATGGGTCAGTTGGGTCAACTGTGGGATAACTTGTTTGTCCTTCAGGGGAAACTGTGGGAAGGGATTGGAAGACTATCGGAACTTGAATGAATTTTGCCTGCATCCATCTGCAAGTGGATAGGTTCAAGGCTGGACTTTAACCTAGCCTTCTCTCCCTAGCCAGGACAGCTACTCTGGGCTTAGAGTACCTCCAAATCTAGGCCAGAAGTTTTTTCTAATATGGATGGTGGGGGAGAGGGAGATTAGGCTAAAACCTGGGTAAGAGCCTGTTAACTATGCACTGAGGGCGTATCTTTAGACTGCAAGCTTTTGGGGGCTGAGACTGTTTCTTTATTTGTTTGTACAGTGCTAGCACAATGGAGCCCTGGCCTGTCGGTGCTGCTGTGACACAAATAATAATGATTTTCATAAACTTCTTCATCCAAAATTTTCCAAGTACAGTCTGAGCCTGTAGCTCTTCTCTAGTCAAAACCAAGAAGGAAGCTACAGCTTGTTATGCATATTTGATATTTGAGATTTTTAACTGGACATGTGGGAGCAACGTTAAGGTTGATTAGGCAATCTTAACAAAGCTATTAACATAAACCCTAGTGTTCATGTATATAATACATTTTAAATGTCATTATAACTTTTTCAGACAGATTTGACTTGCACTGAACCAATGAAAGGCACATCTACAACCTAAAGAAAATGTCCCTGTGAAATTTCAAATTTCCAACACTTTCACTGAAATGCCAGAGCTACTGAAGGGGAAAAAGTGCCATTTCCCCCCCAAATTTAAAAACTGCATTTTCTCCACTTATTCCTTGCATGGTAACAATGTCACTGTGTTTTGCTTATGCTATTGTTTAAAAAAAAATCACCCCTTGATTGAAAGCAAATATACCTAATTCCAGCTGAAAATGTAATGTTTAGAGAAACTTCTAAGCACTGAAAGGTTTCAGAGTAGCAGCCGTGTTAGTCTGTATCCGCAAAAAGAAGTTGGTAAGACAACTCCCACCTGTTTATGCTCTCTGTATGTGTGTATATATATCTCCTCAATATATGTTCCATTCTCTATGCATCCGAAGAAGTGGGCTGTAGTCCACGAAAGCTTATGCTCTAATAAATTTGTTAGTCTCTAAGGTGCCACAAGTACTCCTGTTCTTCTTTTTAAGCACTGAAAGTGACCCTTTGGACTGGAAACACTGAGGAAATCTTAGTGATACGTTTCACTAGGCATAGCACCTGTGTTGTCTTCCATCATGCACTGGTGAAATCTGTTCAGCATTGTGTAATACAGCTGTCATTCTATACCAGTCATTTCATACCACAAAGTTTCAAAGGAAGAAATGAAAATTAGCATCTCTAATTGGGACCACAGAGGGTGGGAGATGGAAAGTTAATTAATTAGACAAGTTGGAATTTGGTTCATGCCCCTACTCGGAACTTTTAATAATCACAAGTGGTATGTGTGTGTGTGTGTGTGTGTGTGTGTGTGTGTGTGTAATAAAATAATACACTTGTGGTCAGTATATGTTGTGATTAGTGTGTGTCAGTGTGTATACACACACACACACACACACACATCTACTAACTATAGTATTATATATACTATGTTATTTCATATATATTAGATCTTCTAATAGTCTTTCTGTGTTTAAAATGTATGACTTTCCTTATGCTAGTTTAGATCTGTGCTGTTTTGCAACATAATATGAATACATTCAAAACGAGTTAATATAAGGATGTATTTGTTTTTTATTTAACTTGTTCAAATTATAGAACACCACTGTCACACCACATGTCCACAGAGTCACAACCACATGCAAGAGAGCACAACAGAATGGACACTTCTCATACAAAACAAGAATAGGGCATGCAGCATGTTGGGGTATATTGGACATATGCCAGTGAAATTTATGGCACTGTTTCAGTTACGTAATGTCAGTGCTTGGATCTCCTTATATCCATAGAGTTCTACAAACCCTGGTTTTGGTGGGTCTTTTGTTTTGTTTAGGGAGCAGGGGAACTTTACCTCTTCATGACAGTAAGCATAACACGGCAGAGAGTGCAGCACGCGAGTTATGATATGTAACATTTTGATACACATGATTCATCATCCAGTCAGTTCTTTTTTTGCAGAAGCATAATTGTCCTTATATAATGTTATTTCCAGTCATTGAGAAAAGCGAAGCTAATTTGGAGGCATAGGGGACAGTGAGACCAGGTCAATATACAAAATGAATATAATGCAAGAAAAATGTGTATGGTGGGGCACCTAAAGAATAAAATATTTAATGATTTCACTTCACAAAAAAATACCAAAATATCTGTAGTAATAATAATTAATAACTTCTGTGCCTCTATTTAATATTTACTTCAGCTAGAATCCAAGCAGCAAATGTAACCCAACACCACAACTCCAGTATTTATGGGCTTGCTCCTGCAAAGAGCATTCTGGCTTTGATTCAGCAAAACAAATGGCAAGCGTTAACTTTACGAAATCAGTGGGAGTACTCAAATGCTCAAAGTTAAATTCTAGGTGGGTCAGAAGAACCCTCACAAGGTGTCCAATTTAGGATGTGACACTGATAACTCTAAAGAAATTAAACAGTGATTGTTGAAGGTGAAAGAAGGTAACTGAGAACCAAAAAGCTACAAGTCATTTGAAATCACTAACGTGTATGACCTCTGGAATAAATAGATCAAACCTCATATTCTTTTAGAGTATGTATTCACTACATAGTTAACTCAAGTTATTTTCTTGAGTTAGCCTAGCTCAAATGAGGTCAGCCACACTGACATCTGAGCTGCTGTATCTGTCCTGGCACTGCACTCACTCGTGTGGTGCTGGGACTTTTGGGAGCACGACCCAGGGTTTTTCGCACTTCACTAAACTGAGCTGTTCTATGAATTCTTTCTCAGTGAATTGTGGAAGGTCGGTCTGTCCTTTCCGGGCACACAGTGGGAATTGTGAGGAGGCATTGGAGGAATAACAACATTTCAGTAGGGTTAGTCTGCATCCATATTTGAATGCTTGTGTTGGTAGCTAGTAAGTTGTGCTATCCCTTGCTCATGCCTGCAACTCACAGGCAGCCAACTCAAGTTAAAAGTACCACCGCTTGAGTTAGGGGAAGCTCTTGAATCATAACTCATAACTTTGCAGTGAAGACAAGCTCTTTAAAGGGGAAATAGCTGTAAAATTAGATGGTTTAAATCCTATTTGGATCACCCAATAACATGAGTTTTTGTTCACAGAAATTAAAGACACTTACTTGTGATGCTCTTTGGCAAAGCCCTTGGCAGTCTGTAGGTGAAAATAAACTGCTTGGGCTATCCCTGAAGGATAAAAACAAAGAATTCTATTTCCTTAGTAAAGGACAATAAACACTTGTGACTTCTTCCTAAATATATTTTTAAAGCTCTGACTGCTGGGTAAAATATGTTAATGCACTAGAGTTTCATGTCTGGAAACCTGAATGTAAATTTGGTTTAGAATACAAATGAAATGGGTTTGGTGTTCTCAATCTAACAAGGAGATGTCAGTCTACAACATAAAATTGGTACATAACTTGGCATGATTTTCATTCTCTGCAAATCTACTTTGCTGCAGATAAGAAATTAGGTACATTGGCAGAGTTGTGATGTTAATGATTCTATTGCACCTGTTTCAGTATGCCTGTCTCTTCCTAGTTCATGACAATAAAAATTCACTTGATTTGCTCCCTTAAACGTCTCTTCCCTGGAAAATCTGAATATTTTAAATGGGTTAGAGTCTTCTTTCTTTATGGGCCCAGTTCTGCCACTCTTATCCACAGAAAGAAGTGGCAGAGTTGGGGCATGACCTCAATAAAGTAGAGCTCCTTTTCTGAAAATGTGTTTTTCTATAAACATCTTGCAATTGTGGAATGACTTTAAATCATATTACCTTTTTGGTTTAGTGCAAATTGGGAAATCATCCAATTTACACTTAGATGACTTTAATAAGCTTCATAAAAAGCTGGTGTCAGCATTTGAGAAGCGCTGCCATATTTTCATTGTCGATCAGTATGTTGTTGTTTCATTCATTATTTCTTTTTGGCATTTTGTTGCATGGTGGGACTGATCTTTAAAATCCCAAACTTGGCTTTTGTGGCTTAATAGATTTGTAATGTATGTTGTTATTTATCTGGTGTGCAATCCTAGCCCCTCACTGAAGTCAATAGGAAGTTTGCCATCAGCTTCAGTGGGACTAGGAACACTATTATCTTATCAAACCTCTTGCATCACACAAGCCATAGAATTTCATCCCATAATTCCTGCAGTGAAGAGCACTATTCTTCCCTGCTGTGTGATTAAACACTGAATTCAATAAACTGTGGTTCAGCTAAAGCATATATTTCATAGAAAGACATCCAGTCTCATGGCAAAGTATCAAAGTGATGATGAATTCACCATCTCCCTGCTAAGCTCATTATTTTCTGCTACAAACTTCCGATGAAAGAAGAACAAAATGTGTACTCTCACACTCCTTTAAAAAATAACTGAAATGACTGAGAAACTACTCAGGTGGTACAGTCCTTCCTATTACCCAGCTTGGGTTTAAATGTTGTTCATAATACAATACCTATTTGATCCACTGGAAAAGAACTGAAGATTGTCTGACATCATTTGCTCATCATGATCCAGACAGTTGCTCTCCCTTCTAATACTGCAGCACAGGGATAATCAGCATTGATCACAACAAGGAAAATATTTTTTGTAGTATTGCTAAAAAGAAAGTTAGAGGGACCTGCATGGAGTACTCCAGTCCTACGGAGGCCAATAGAGATGAGTTTACATTATAGTGGGTATATGTCAGGTAGACATTAGTAATGGCTCAGAGGGAATCTGAAGAGCATATAGCCAGAATCATTAAGACAAATAAGAAATTATTTACGTATATCTGGAGCTGTGTGTATATGAGATAAATGGTGGGCTAGGGCTTGCTGGACCAATGGGGAGTAGAAATGGAAACTGAGGAGGTGAAAAGCTTGCAGAGAAAACAGATGATTTCTTTGAATCATTCTTCATCATAGAGGATGCTGAGAAGACACCTACATTGAACCTCCTCTTTTCAGCATTCTAGCTGTCCCTCTACCTGCCATCTCCCCTGCCTTCAGCCACCCATCTCTTCAGTCCTGGCAGCTGTTACGTCTTATATCTTTCTAAAATCCTTTGAGCCCCCCTTCCCTGTCTGAAAGCTAGATTTGAGGCCAACTATATTTGTTCTGAGTCTCCAAGCAGAGCCTCTTACTTGGAAAGCTGTGCGCTTCGACTGACACACAATGAAATCAGTGTTGTTCCAAATCTTATATATGGCAGACCAGAATTTCAAATACTTCAGGCGGAGCAACAATACAATTGGGATGCTCGCTGCTAGGATCTTCACATATACAACCAGAGGTGACGTGTGTGTGTGTGTGGGGGGGAGATACAGGGGTCACATGCCCTGGTAGGGGGAAAATTTCTGTTTATCATTAATACCCACACACCATCTTGAATTTCTGACAACAACAACTAGAAATCAAAGGTACCCCGGAGTTGTCGCTCATGACAAGCTCCAGTGCGGTAAAATCCAGACACAGGTATGGATGGATGGTCCAGACCCGATACCCCTTAAGCAGTATAGGTACCCTGCCACTGTCGCAGAAGATCTCAAGCCCACCATTGAGGCCCTTCTGCAGCAAGGGGTACTGACTGAGATGGAAAGTCCTTGCAATTCTCCTATCTGGCCGGTTTTGAAGGTGGACCGAGAAACTTGGCGCTTGACGGTTGACTACCGGGAGCTTAACCATGTGACACCAAGGCTAGCCCCATTGGTGGCCAAATATAATGACCTTATGGCTGCAATCACAGCGGCAAGTGCTTTTCAGGCCTAGATCTGTCCAAAACCTTCTTCAGTATCCCCTTGCACCGGTCCTCCAGGCAGAAGTTCACCTTCACTTTTGAAGGAAGGCAACTAACGTTTACTAGAGTTCCATGGGGGCTGCACAGTGCACCTTCCATCTGCCACCAGTTTGTGTCAGCTATGGGGAAGACCCTGAGATACTGACAGTATGTGTTGTTACGTTGATGACATCCTTGTGGCTAGCCCTACTCAACAGGAAAACCTGGAGGTCTTGGATGAAGTCTTAGGGAAGATGCGTGAGACAGGCTTTGTGGTGAACCCAGCCAAGGTTCAGATGGCTTTAGACAATGTCACCTACCTGGGAATCCACCTGGGTCCAGAAGGACGGAGACTGGATCAGCAACAGGTAGAGTTGATCTGAAAACTCCTTGCTCCTCGTGATGTGTTGGCTCTTCGGTCCTTCCTCAGGCTTGTAGGGTTCTCCTGGGAATTTATTGAGAACTATGCCAAAGTAGCCAAGCCATTGTATCAACTGCTACGGAAGAGCCAAGAGTGGCAGTGGGTGAGAACCATCAACTAGCCTTCTGCAGACTCAAACAGGTTTTAACTAAGGTGCCTGCACTTGCCTACCCAAAACCTGAGTGCCCATAGCACCTACAGCTGGCTACTTCAGAGAACAGCATCAGTGTGGTCCTGTTACAAGACCAAGGGACCGGAGTGCAACCAGTAGCTTATGGCTCTCGGACAGTAAGTGAGGTCGAAAAGCAGTCAGTCCTTGCGAGAGGGAGGTACTCCCCCTGATTTGGTCCCTTAGCCATTGGGAGTACCTGGTGGGGATGTCCCCCATCATCTTAAGGACATCCCATTCACTCATGAGGTATGTCCTATCTGACAGAGTCAATGAAGGTAGGGTGTCGTCCCCTCGCTTGGCTAACTGGACACTCAGCCTCATGAATAAGAACATCACAATGCAAAAATCTCCCAAACTCTGTATATTACCATATGTGCTCCTGACCGAGGGACAGGAGCATGAGTGTCCATTACCAGCACTTGATCCAGCGGTCATTTCACCTTTTAAAATTGAAGCTGACTTCAGCAAGGTGAAGGAGCAACACCTAACCATATGAGCAGTTGACGGGAGCAGCTTCTACCAGGACGGACATCCCAGGACCAGCGATGCAGCCTACAGCTTTCAACCCAGAGTGTGCTGCAAGGCACAGTGAGGCCCCACTCAGCGCAAGCGGCAGAGGTGGTAGCTGTAGTGTCAGCCCTATATGAGGAAGACGGAGATGCCAACATCTGCATCTGCTCGGATTCGGAGTGGGTAGTTCGCACTCTGACCTGCTGGATGCCTGTCTGGATGCAGCGAGATGTGAAGTCAGGAAATGGGAAACTGATCAAGTACGCTGCATATCTTCGTCATGTGTGGGACTTGGTTTCTAGTCGAGAAGGAGCCACGGTCCTGTGCAAGGCAAAAGCTCACCGCAGAGACTTGGCAGAAATATCCCAACTAAATCACCGAGCCTTGCCAAGGAAGCAGCACTCTTAGGGTATGAGCACTTGTGGATCTTGACTTCTGAACCAATAATGAGGGTTCAGCATCAGGACATTGATCTAAACCAGCAGGTGGAGATAAAAACGTTACAGGAAAAATACTCTGATGTGCAGGATCTCCTGAAAAGGGAAGAGTATAGAGGTTTCTCCAAATTCAAGGACAAGCATGATCTGATCTTGGCCCTGAAGAACTCACAGGAGGCTTTGCCAGTCTTAGTACTACCATCATGTTTCGGTAAGGAGAAGGTGACTCTAGTGCACACTAGGGTCAGTTTGGCACTGACAAGACTGCAAACCGGTTCATTCATGTGGCCTGGAGGCCTGACCTGAATAAGGACATGACTCTGTATATCCAGTCATGCCTGAGCTGCACTGAGAACAACTCAGACAGCCGTGTCATTAAAGGTCCTATGCAACACTACCTGGCTGAAGGTCCATGGTGCAGGATACAGGTTGACTATATCGGACCTTTACCCTGTAGCGGCCATGGGCACAAATACCGTCTGGTAGTCGTGGACTATTCATTTAGTCAAAATGGGTCGAAGCATACTCCACCCGCAATTGCACTGCCGCCACTACTGCCAATGTCCTCCTCAATGAGACCTTCACATGATTTGGCCTCCCTGCATCAATAAACTTGGATCAGGGACCGCACTTCGTGGGTGAACTGACCAGATTCCTTTGCCAAGCCCTTGGAATCAGGCAGAGATTCCGTGTGGCAGGCTATCCTCAGAGCTCACGGATCGTTGAAAGCAAACTTAACTAAAAATGGCTTAGCAAGTGCTCCTGTCTCTAGCACCCAGGTGCCCAGCTCCCATTGAGAGTGGGTGTCTGGGTGCTGGAGATAAGGTAATCTGCTAAGTGGTTTTCAGTTAAGTCTGCAGCATTGGAGCACGTGGTTCAGACCCTGGGTCTGTGTTGGAGCAGAATGGCGTGTCTGGCTCAACAAAGCAGGTCCTGGAGGCCCAAACTGGCAAAGAAAACAGGCTCAGAGGTAGTCTCAGCACATCAGGTGACAGTCCCAAGGGGGTTTCTGGATCGAACCTGTCACAAAATACCCCGTTTACTTACCTTGTTTAACTGTTGTTGGTCTAATAAAAATACCTGCGTTTTGCACCTACACTTCCTTGTTGGTTTTCATTTTGGGTGAGCTTAAACCCCGATGATAGATGCGGGTAGGGAGACGAATCTCTTGACTGGTCTCCGGCCAGCCTAAAACAGTCAATACCCCCCAGAGATTTCTCAGGACGCCTCTGGCACAGACGCCCAGCAGCAAGGAGGCAGCGCTCCTCCCCTGGTAACGGCACTCAGTAATCGGAGGAACAGACTTGTCTCCTCTATAAATACTTTTCTGCTGTCAATTCTATGGCGTTCCCATCAGCAGTCATTTCACACCAAATCATGTACTTAATCTGAAAAGATTTGTGAATAAAATCCTTCTATGTTGATAAATTTTATATTCTTCACTCTGGTGCTCAAATGCTTTTGGACTGTTTGTATTTACAAGGAGGTAGAGGAGCTGAATACTGAGATTAGCCATTGGGATATAATTTGAGCCCTTGTTCAGTACTTAATGTGACAGTCTGTATCCTAAAGAAATATGAAAATGACGATACCTATCCTTGCTATTTGCTGCTAGGCTCATCTGCATTTTTTCAATTATGCGATAACCCAGCCTAGGAACCCAAAGGGACTTGAATTATTAGCAGAGCTCACAGACTTGTGCTAAAATCTGATGGGAAATCATAATATTAACATAAACTATACTATTAATATACCTTTTGAGTTTTAGGAAAACATGGCTTGCCACTTGTATATACTGTGTGCTCATAACATGCTGGGTTTTAATGCAGCAAACGGTATTTCTACATCAAACACTAAACCACTTTCAAGCAAGGTTAACAAAAATTTGAATTATTGAACAGTGCCTAGGTAATGTAAACACATCACTTTAAACATGAACAAAACATTGAATGGAGATTTAGATTTTGATGTTCGTTTTTCAGTCGTAGGTTTATATAAAATTATATCGAGGTTTTGATTTGGAAGCCAACAAACCTTCATGACTACTAGTTTTTTTTATGTATTATGCGGTAAATGAATGGGGAATTATGGTTTATGGTGATGTCATGGTCATGAGAGAATTTTGGAGAAAGTCTGTTGTTATAACAAGGCTATGGTTGAGGTGCTTTGGATATACAGTATATAAAATATTCCATACAGGTTAGAGTTTGCTGCACACATTTTTGAGACAAATTGGATGCTGGAATATTTTAATTAAAATGAATGCAAATCACATTTTATTTTAGAGACGTTCTATGGCCTGTGTTATAAGGCGGTCAGACTAGATGATCACAATGGTTCCTTCTGGCCTTGGAATCTATGAAACACATTTATAAATAATAATCAAAATAACTAGAAGGGGAGGGGGGAGGGATAGGTGAAATAGTGAATTAAAGCGCTAGCCTTTCATCTTTGCATCACCTGTGCAAAGTGGGTGTAAAACATTACCGTTGTGGTTTGACAGTGCTTGTAGGCACTCTGCACTCATGTCAGTGACTAAACAAGATGCCAGACAGTGGATACGTAGGCCTATTTTGTTAATCATTTATAGTGCATTAGCACCTTCAGGTACCTACTCAGCATTGGAGCCCTATTGTACTGGGTAATATGCAAACACAGAGTAAGAAAAAGTCTCTGACCCAAAGAGTTGGCGACAGACAGGAAAAAGGATTATTAGCTCTGTTTTGCAGATGGAGAACTGATCTATGGAGAGAGACAGACCCAAATCCACAAAGCATTGTAGTGCCTTACTTTTAGGGGCCTACCCACCAAGTGGAATCCACAGAGTGTGAGTTAGCCTATACAATGCATGGAGGAAAATAGGCATCTAAGAATGGGATCCACACAAGCCAGCATACTAGGCAGGGAGCTACCTAAGCTAGCCAATAGCAGATGGTGAAGAGAGGGGTTTATCCTAAGCCTGGCCCCTCTCAGGGAGTTAGGTGTCTAAGGTTACATCTAGACAGCAGCTGGGAGGTGTAATTCCCAACCTGAGTAGACACATGCACTAGGTCTGCTTGAGCTAGTGCCTAAAAATAGCAGGTTGGCTGCTGCAGCAGCACAGGCGGCAGTCCGGGATCTCTGCCTGAGTACATACCCTGGGGTTGGGTGGGATTGTACTCAGGTAGCGAGCCAGAGCAGCTGCGGCCACACTGCGAGCGTGCATGTACATCTACTGAGCAGGGAATTACACCTCCCAGCTGCTGTGGAGACATACATTTTATCCAGGCTGGAAGTCTGTATTTTATGTTTGCTTAGGATCTACGGCTATGAGCCCTCTCCTGGAGGCAGGCACCTAAGCTGTTTTTTGCAAGAGTGGTGGCGGTGCCTGCCAAACTCCACACAAAATGGCTAATGAGGAAGGGGCAGGGAGCTTCTCTTATAACCTATAGCCCAGCAGCTGGCAGGCGAGACACCCCAGTTCAGTTTCCCCCTCTACCTGATGAGAAGGGATTTAAACAGGGGTTTTTCCACCTCCGAGATGAGTTCCCTTAACTACTGGATTATAGAATCATTCTTTCTCGCTCTTTGGCATCATGCATATTTAGTTATGTACCCAAAGTGGAACAGCTTCAACGGGAGATATTGAGAGAGGCCCACATCAGAATATCCCATAGACCAGTGGTTAGAGCACTCACAGGAAAGGTTAGAATTCCTTCTCATCAGGCAGAATAGAGGTCTCTCACATCTCAGCTGAGTTCCTTAACTACTAGACTAAAGGTTATAAGGGGTGATAGTTGCTGCTGCTTGCTCTGAGAACACCTACCAGATTTGACCCACCGGTTTGAGGATCCTGCTGGGTTTGAGTGTTGGATAGGTGCCCAGGTACCTAAACTGAGGTAGCAGAACATATGCCCTGAGGTAGAAACCTAGGGGACTTTGACAGCAGAAACTTAATTAGGCAGCAGCATAGCCAGGATTTTAAGGAGTTCAGTGCTGCCTAAATTTTAGACTTAGACACCTAACTCCCACTTTAGGTGGCTAAGTCCTTTTGTGTATCTAAGTGACTTGCTAAGGAAGTCTGTGGTGTACCTGAGAACTCAACTTGGGTCTCCTGAGTCCCAGGCACAAGACTTCTTCCCTGAAAATGCAGAATCTGTACAGTCCATGTAAGTTTATATGAAGGGCACTTAAGTAAATGATACTTAAATTCATGCCCATAGGAATTTTTCCTTCACAAGTTGGCTGTCTTGACACTTTCACATCAGTTGTCTTTTATTTTTGCACAGCCTCTACCCCATTTTCAGTTAGCATTCTCTGCTGATGTACTTACTAGCTTCCCTTATTGTACATTTAAATAGCCTGTATTAGTGATATCAGCTTGTTTTAAGTTACAAGAGAAAGCAGTACTGTATGGCTGAACCAGAGCTTACATGAGACAGGAGTAATTGATGAGTAAGGCCCATAAGACTGTAATGAAAAGGATTTGTAATCTTTGTCCTGAGGATGGATTATCAGAATTTGATTAGCCTGTACACAGTATGTAAATCAGAGTCTGAAGTGCTACTTTTAACATTCTCAGTATTATATGTGTGGATTAGCTAGTCCTAGTCATTTCATTTTTCTCACTGGTTGCCATGGCTTTACAATGGAGAATATTAATGTCCACTCAATCAAATTAGATTGTAGGAGCAGTGAAAATATCAGACTGCTGATTTTCACAAAATGTAAAAGGAATTAAAAACCTCTTTCTTGAAATGACTATAATGAGAATAGAAAAAGGGACTGCATAATAATCCATTCTTAGGCTAATAAGTGAAAGCAGAATAAGAAATGTTAGCAGCTGACCTGCCTATCTAGATTTTATACCAAACCCTTCTCTGAAATATCTGACAATCTCATGCTGACAAGCATCTTACAAATACTTGGAGATTACAATGTAAACAGAACTCAATTTTGCCGTGCTAAACTATATTATTGGGCAGATAGAAGATAAAGGAAAATATCTCAGTGGGACATATATATGAAGAGGTGCCCCCCAGAAAAGGCCAAATCTTGAACTTTCTTTTCAGGCAATACTCCTGTTGAAGTGAAGGTGAGTTTTACTTACCTGCATAAGGAGATCACAGTCAAGCACAACACTCGGAAAAAAAAAGAAAAAAAAATTCAGCTTTATTGTTTTTGTAATTCAAACACAGGAAGCATAACACTAATCCAGAGGGAATCTACTCAGGCCGTGGAGTACATTTACTGATAGCATGTTTACATAGTGCCTGAAGGATTAACTACATAACAAAACAAACCATTTTGAAGCAAACCATGGTTGTCTCATTGCATGAAAGAACTAGAGCACCTCATGTGTAGGGTGTGCGGGAAATTGGAGGGACAGGAAAAATGATTTTATTGATTTCTATAGCACTTGACGCTGTTGCAGACAAACCAAAGGAAGGTGTCCTCAATTTAAAAAGCCAAACTGCAATCCATGGAGTGTTTACATTTTAAAGTTCTGAAAGCAAACGCTTGCAGGCTAACTTTTAACTGGTGCAAAAAGAGGTTGAGTGAGTAGGGGTCAGATGTATTTCAGAACAAAACACCAAATGATGCAGGGCTTTCTTGGATTATCACCAACACCTTGAATTGAATTCCAAAGTGAACAGGAAGCTGATGCATGACTTTTATTCAGATAGTTTAGGATCATCTCCTAAGTTGTGTGGGCATCTGTGTTTTTGCATTAGCTCAGGGGTGGCCAACCTGTGGCTCCGAAGCCACATGCAGTTCTTCAGAAGTTAATATGTGGCTCCTTGTATAGGCACTGACTCCGGGGCTGGAGCTAGAGGCGCCAACTTTCCAATGTGCCGGGAGGTGCTCACTGCTCAACCCCTGGCTCTGCCACAGACCCTATTGCAGACAGCAAAGGGCCAAAGGAGTGAGATGGGAAACAAGGAAAGGGATACTAGCTTCCCTGAATAGCAAAATATACTCAGGTCTGGTTGTACTACAGGGTCACTCCAACTCACTCCCAGTCATAGATTTTCCCACCTGAAATATATGTCCAGTACTGTCCAGCCCTCTCCTGGACAATACAAGTATAGAATCATAGAATATCAGGGTTGGACGGGACCTGAGCAGGTCATCTAGTCCAACCCCCTGCTCAAAGCAGGACCAATCCCCAACTAAATCATCCCAGCCAGGGTTTTGTCAAGCCTGACCTTAAAAACCTCTAAGGAAGGAGATTCCACCATCTCCCTAGGTAACTCATTCCAGTGTAATTTAATTGACATCAACAGAATTACATCTTTTTCAATTTTTGTGGAATCAGAATCAGTACAAAGTTGTCGAATATTATGTACAAGAAGAGAAAAGAAACATGAACCACATTTGAGAACTGTTATACAAAAGTAGAAAAAATATGTGTGTGTGTAAGTGAACCAGTATAAGTGATATTTGCTGTCTCTTACTTTTATTTTCTTTTTTTCCCTTAAAGTTTGATTATATTGGTTGTTAGAACTGAGCAACTAATTTGACTAAATCATTATTTAAATGATCAAATTAAACCTCTTTTGTGGACTGTCCATGAGCAAATTGTGATTTTCTCAGATTTATCCATTATTCAATTAATACATTTGATTTTGTTTACTTTGGGGTTAAGCACAACATTTGAGTTATGGTGCTTAATTATGGTGGATTAGATAAGTCATTTGGTATTTATTCCTTGATTGGATGAGCACGCAAAAACTTCTGCAGCATAAACTTGAATGTGTGCATGTAAAATTTAATTTCAGTGGATACTTGCAAATGTGACACTAAATTAATTTTCTGCAAACATTTTTGATAGCAAAAAAATTGATTGAACATTTAATCCTATCTGGTTCTTTCAATTCTTATTTAGCTTCCTTAGTCCCTGTCAGTGAAAAAAACCTGTCCAGGCTTTATGTGACATGCATAAGGTATCAATACATCACTATGGTGCATCCACAGACACGCAGACAGATCAGGTATCCTCCACTTGCAGTGACAGATGTCAGTACTTGAACGATGGCTAATTACCAATGAGAAACCCAAGACTAAAGTAGAGGGCTGGTGCTGGGGAGAATGAAGGATCATGAAAAGAGATGTGCAGTGTCAGAGCACAACACTCAAGGCAGCATTGATTGCAAGTTTAGATACATGCTACTACTTGGACAAAAACTTGTGTAAATAAGCCCTGGGTTTTCTCCCCTCAGGAAATATGATATCAGTATATGTCCAATGCTGCTTAAGATGTTCATATTTATGGTTTGTGGTTGGGAGATTTTTTTGACAAGAGGAAAGCATTGCTCTCTATTCTTTCCCATCTAGCTGGCAGTAATTAGCCATAGCTGAGTGAGGGACATTTATTACTGAAGGCACTGGTAGTCAGAAAACTTGATATAGTTTTTTCTCTTATGACAAAGGAGTTATGCCGTCTAGTCCTAGAAATGTATTATGGTTTATTAATTTTGACAGTGTTTGTAGTATAAATGTCTTCTTTAAACATGAACATGAGCAATAACCACTGTATAGAATAGAAAGATTACCTGTGAATCTGTGATCAGATACCTGTTTCTGTTAACAGTGACTCAGACCTGCAAAGGAGCAGGCACTTACATGTCATCTGCTGAAACGAAATGCTGAGGAAAAGTTTAAAGAATTGTTGCTAATAGACTTTGAGCCAAACAAACAACCTGGCTAGAATGGACAGTGGTGATTACAAATACTTTTAGTTTCTTTGGTTGTATGTATTTAAATGAGGTGTACTGAAAACGGTGTTAAAATTGTAAAAAGTCACTTTAAATATCAGGGGTTTTCCTGGCCCTTCTTGCAGGCTGTGGGGCTCTGTAGGAAGTGTAGGATCTGGGACTAGGAGCAGACAGTCTGCAGACAGACCGCCTCAGTAAAACAGTGTGGGTTGTGTCTCTCTGTTTGAGGGAGCAGCCCGCTTTGCGTGTCTCTATTTTTTTGGGTTCTTGTTGCATTTTCATTCTGAATGCTAAGAAATAAAGTAGTGTTACACTGCAACCTTCCAGCCAGAGTATTTATGTCTGTATCTAACTTTTCTCTGTGTGTGCTGTGAACATAACATTAAACAAGCAGAAGATGGTTAATCAGATGAGCTACTTGATTCTGTGCAGATGGGGAGGTGGGATAGAACTAGAAGGCACAAGGAAAGCTCTTTCTTCCACCCGGGCCCCAGCATAGTTGCTGGGCATGATACTACTGGAACAGAGACAATGCTCCCAGCAAGTACGGCTGATGGAAGTAGAATCCTGCCACTGTGTGCAGCATTTGGCAGAGCTGGGCTGATGCACAAGGAGGCACATGCCTCACTTTGAAGGAGTGAAGGAGCTGCTGTTGCAGCATGTGCTCCCCTGGAATCCCAGAAGGAATTTTCACAGTCAGTCCAGCATTGCTCCTGGGGATTTCCGTGCACCCCCTCCAACCCCCACATACATTCAATCTGTTACTTGGTGTTATACGTGTTATGTTTTATTTCCAGTGTGACAGAAGGACTTCAATAACAGGGAATTGTCTCAGGAGAACTAACATACATTGTTACTGCCTGTACCTAAAGGGAGAACCTAGCCAATTAAAACATAAGTAAGGAGCAAACAACTTAAAACCCCAAGAATTATAAAGGTTTTCCTCAGACAAGTAGTTCCACACACATCAGGAACTAGTTGAATGAATAAAGATAACAGGATTTAACTTCAAAACAGTAGCAACATTTTGAAACTTGGAATCAGTGCCGCCCGGGGGGGGGGGGGGCAAGTGGGGCAATTTGCCCCAGGCCCTGGGCCCCACAAGGGCCCCCACGAGAGTTTTTAGGGGCCCCTGGAGCTGGGTCCTTCACTCACTCCAGGGGCCCTGGAAAACTCTCACGGGGCCCGGGCCCCCGGAGCTTCTTTCGCTCCGGGTCTTCGGCGGCAGTTCGGCGGCGCGGGGTCCTTCTGCTCCGGGACCCACCGCCAAACTGTCCTGAAGACCCGCGGCAGGGGGTCCTTCCGCCCCGGGACCCGCCGCCAAAGTGTTGGATCTTCGGCGGTGGGGGCCCCCTGCCACCGAAGACCCCAGACCCCCTGAATCCTCTGGGCGGCCCTGCTTGGAATGCAGGTTTGCAAGCTTCCCTTCCTGCTAGAAAAGTAGAAGATGAAATAATTCACGATTAGGAATTATGTATCCAAAGAGAGTAGGCCCTTTAGAAAGCAGACTGGAAGGTACCTCAAAAGGTCATCTAGTCCAGTCCCCTGCACTCAAGGCTGGGCTAAGTATTATGTAGTACAGTAGAACCTCAAAGCTACGAACACCAGAGTTATGGACTGACCAGTCAATCGGAAGTAATCAGGCAGCAGTGGAGACAAAAACAAACAAAAAACAGCAAAAACAATACAGTAATATACTCAGGGGCGGCTCCAGGCACCAGTGCAGCAAGCGCATGCCTGGGACGGCAAGCCGCAGGGGGCGGCAGTCAGGGAACCTTTGGTGGCACGCCTGCGGGAGGTCCGCCAGTCCCGCGGTTTTGGCGGGAATTCAGTGGCGGGGACGCCGAAGCCACGGGACCGTCACCCGCAGAAACGCCACCGAATCCGAGTGACCGTGGACCGCCCTCAGACGTGATGCCGAAGGCCGCCTGACTGCCGTGCTTGGGGCGGCAAAAAACATAGAACCGCCCCTGAATATAGTTCAGGGGTTCTCACCCTTTTTCAGCCATGGACGGTTGGGGCTGCAGCCGCAGGAGGTCAGGGGTCATGGCTCTGGGCAGGGGTGGGGGCAAGGGGTTTCTGACCCTCAGGATGCCGGGGCTCCAGGGGTGCAGGTTATTCAGGGCTTCTGCCCTACGGGAGCACTGTAGCTCAGGGCTTTAGACTGAGGGCAGTGCTGGGGCTTGGGGCTTTAGCTACGGGGGAGTGCTGGGGCTCCCTGCGGTTCTGCTCCTGGTTTCAGTCCTGACGCTCCCCCTGTAGCTAAAGCCCTGAGCCTGGCACCCCCCATAAGGCTGAAGCCAGGAAAGGCACCACGGGGCTCAAGCCTCAAGCCCCAGCACTCCCTCAGGGTCTAAAGACCTGAGCTCTGGTGCTCCCATGGGGCAGAATCCCTGAGCCACGCAACCAGAGCCTCATGCCCTGAGGGTCAGAAGCCCCGAGTCCCCCATCCCCACCCCAGGCCTGGAACTCTGACCCTGCCCCAGGCTTGCAGTCCCAACCCCCCTGTGGCTGAAGTCGGTGACATTTTGTTCAGAGTTACAGACAATCTCCATTCCCGAGCTGTCCATGACTCTGAGGTTCTACTGTATGTGTTATGTGTTATTGTAGCATTCTGTGTGACTCCTCTAGGAGGAGGGGAATGCTAATGTACTATTTCCATTATTTGAAGCCACCCTGCTGGAGTTGTGCACACAGACTAGTTGAAATTGGATTTTCCAGGGACCAACAGACAATGAAAGGATTTTTGGATAAATAGCCTGGTTTTAAACAGGTTCAGGGCTTTCTTCTTGATCCAGCAAACGGATGGAATCTCTGGTCCACAGAAGTCTAGGTTTACTTGGTCCTGCCTTAGGTTTGAACTTGATGACTTCTCGAGGTCCCTTCCATCCGCACATCTCTGTGATATTGAGGCACCATAAGACTACGTGCTTGAAACCACAAGGAAACCCCTTGGATGGGGTACTGAAGGATTGCTTCTGCCAGAGCCCGTGTTAGGGTTGGAGTGGTCACCGGTAAACTTATTACCATGCACGTAGGTTCTTTTATTGGTTTTAATATGTTTTCTCCTAAATCCTTTTTATCTTAGGAAGAACTGTGTGATAATTTACAACTGTGTGCCATCACACTTAACTGTCTTTGCAAGAAAGCAAGCAAATGTGCTTGGGAAGCCTGTTTCTGCTGGGAATAACATAGTGAAGGCAGGGAACTGTTCAGCCTGGACATACTCTGGTCAGAAGAAAGAGAGACACAGGTCTTCACCTAAGAGAGGTGACAGGGGAGCTGGAAGCCTGGGAGTGGGTGCTTGGCTGGACCACAGGGGAGAAATACAGGTGCAGTTGCCCTGGACTGTGGCATTATCTATCTCCACAAACAGTTCAGGGAGACTGCTTGCAGAGTTAGTTACTCATCTGAGTAATAAAAAAGAATCTGGCCCTCAGCAGACAAGGGGTGGGATGCAACCAAAGCAAGCAATTGTGAGGTGGTGATATTCCCCTTTATAGTTCCACACCCTCTCTTTTTTTTTCGTCTGTGTCACTCATGCACATACATCATCACTTCATGAAATCAGGGAGACAAATAACAGTTCTTAGGCCTCGTGGGAGGAGAAGGGAACCTCAACCAACTATGGTTGAGGTGTGGAGTCGTAAGAGGCAACCATGGAGAGCCGACAGAGAATGAAGAGGATAGTGAGGGGAAGAGGGGTAAATAATGCACTAAAAGGATTCCTGTCCTGTCCTTGTGAAAAACGAAAGTAAGTAAGTAAGAAAGGTTTGACAAATGGGAGTGCTAGTAACAGACTGATGTTTATTTCCAGGCCTCAGTCACATGACAGGATAACAAAGATTAATATCCCAGTCACAAACAAGGGGCTACTGTTAGAGAGGAAAGAAGCTGTGAGAGGAAAAAAGGTGGAAATTAGAGTCTAATTAAATATATCTTTCAATAAACAATGCTCCAACGGGGAAAAAAGCCTCGTTATAGCTGCTTTTGGAAGCCCTCATAAAATGAGCATGGGTAAGCCTAGGGGTCTCAGATTCTTGGTTGTCCATGACATAGGTTATCTGGGAAGCTCCTTGTTTTATTACTTTTATTTGTACAGTGAAGAGTTTTCTCTTTTAAGTTAGCATGTAGCTGACATGTTGATTTCCTCTTAGTTGCTATTGATTTAATTCTTGCAATTTAACTCACAGTAGAAGTTTTATAATGTGATTCTGCTGCCTGCACATAATCTTAGCCATCACCATTAGTAATGGATTCACTGTAATGCCCATTATTAACAGTAAGTTGGTAATTATTGGTTAAGGCAGAACTTTCCTTCAATGTTGTGAGGAATTTGTTCTTTATTTGTATCCTTACTTGTATCATTCTTCATGGGAAGAGTTCCTTTATCTTCATTGTCATTCTGCTCACTGCTCTGCTCTGACTGAAAAATGTTACTTCATAGTAGCACAGAACTGCTCATTTGTTGTTTTACTTGCATTAATTGGTTCATGACCTCTAGAGATACTTGCGTCATCCTCATCTATGCAAAGTGAATTATAAATATGTTGTATTTTCCTCAAAGTCATAATAATTTAGTTACAACTTAGAAGATAAAACTGAAAGTTGGAAACTCTAAATGTAAATGTCATTTTCATTGCTAGAAAAATGTGTTGCTCAAAAAGCTCTTTGCTCAGAAAAGGAAATCTGCATGCTGGATTTTAAATGGCTGCATTGTATGAATTTTGTGAGCTCAGATAAAGATTGACTCAAGATGCACAGTTAATATCTGGGTATGGATTTCCCCTGACTTCGTGGGTTTGGGGTTCTGAGATTTGGGTTGTCAACTTTAGAGGTAGAGGCTATTTAAATTTTGGACCTGGATTCAAATCCAGAATCCTCCAAAACTGGGTAATTTGTTAATCTGTTCCATCTCCACAGTGCAACATTCTGTTGTAAAAGTTCTTCATCTGTTCACTTTGAAAACATTGCTACAAAAGTGATTTTCTTTTTTATTCTGCATTTCAGATCATCCCACTTTTATTAACTATGGCCCCTATTATTCTCCCTATGCCAGTCTCCTCTGCACCCTACAGAGGGCATTCTGTGCGGCTGCTCAAGAATGAAAGCAATCAGCTTGACTTTCATATCCCTTTTAGGATTTGCAGTACTTGCATTAGAAAAAAATATATCATTTTACTTGTAAACTGATCACATTTGATCCGGAAATCATTGAGAAGCAATAAGCATGTAATCCTGTGTTACCATTTTTTAGTGAATCACTTTTCAGAGGAGACCACACTTTAAGTCCTAAAGACACCCAGCAACATTTATGGTTTAATGAAATTTTGGGCCTATGAATCTTATTAATTTCCACTTAAACCCTCACAGATGCATTCAATTTTCATTATAATTCATATGGATTTGACAACCTATTAACAATATTGTGACTGACAGACAATTTAATCAATGAGTAATGCTATGAATAATACGTACATAATACATTGCATACGAATTGAACCTTTAAAGGCTGAAAAGCAAAAAAACCACACACAAAAAAACCTTCACTGCTTCTATTTGATATACAAAGTTAGCCTCAAAGTTTTTAATAGCTTCTTTCCACCTGCCCCCCATTAGAAATATCTCACACTAGCTTCCCTGTTGTGTTTTAGTGGGGCTTCACTGGAATAATTAAGATCCAATTTTTCCCCATTGAAATGTATCTGAAAATAGCCTTTAAAGGCTCCTGCAGTTTCCACTCATTGAAGTGTTGAGTGAATTTCCCTTTGTTCCACTGTGTCTTTCTGCCAAAATGGCAGCCTCTAAGTGCTTTGATATGTTTCAGTTATGAAATTAATTACAACAAAATATATAGGATGATGATGTAGTTACTTTTAGACACAAAGTTAAATAAACCTGGGAGTTCTGAAAAACACAGGCAAGTTCTAATACTTTTATCGGCAGTAAAATTGGAGGCTAGTGTTTGCTGTAGTATTATTTTAAGTGTAGACAAGCCCCAAGAAGCTGTCTTCTGAAATGTTTCAGCACTCCCTTAGTACCTGGCCCATCTTGTAATCACTGAGATAGGGGTCTCTCTCTATTTTTCTACAATTCTGAATTAGCTGTATGTATGTACAGGGCATGCCATTTTCATGTGGCATAGTGGTTTGAGTAGCCTAGTAGCAGTACTATCTAGAGGATAAAGAACTGGACTGGGACTGAGGAGACTTGGGTTCTGGGCCTGGCTCAACTACTGGCCTGCTGGGTGACCCCTGTGTGCCTCAGTTTTCCCATCTGTAAAAATGGGGTGCTGGTACTTGCCTCATCTGTAAAATGCTTTGAGATCTACTGATAAAAAAACACTATATAAGAGCTAGATTTTATTATTTTATTTACAACAGTGAGAGCTAGTTATTAAAAAGTGCCATCATTGCTAAACCATTACTGCATATTTCTGAACTACTAGTTTCAGAACTTCATAAATTAGAAAAATCAAAACCAATTTTCATTGTTACACTGAAAGGCACATTTTTCATAGAGTTAGTTCCCAGACAGATTTGAACTTTCTGATTCCACATACTAGGTGCGATACCTCTTCCAAAAACTGTTACAGAAAACTTTTGATATTTGAAACAGTGCATTTTTTTCCATACTCTTCATTCTCCCAAATGTCTATTATGCATTATCCTTAAACTAGAAGGAAAAAAACATGCAAAGACCAAGCCTAGAAAATCTTGCATTAGAAAAAGGGGGATTAGAATTGAAACATTTAGAAAACCTTAACTACAGCTGTTACTTAGGCACTGTTGTGATAATTGGGCCTACAAATTTACCCTAATTTTAAATTCAACTTTAAAAAGTACTTGAAAGTTCATAACATGTCATAAGAACCTATAATAACAAGTGTTGATAGGAAAAGATACAAAAGGGATACAGACTGAATTAGTCCAAATAAAAAGGCCTACTGATATAATCCAAGGACTGTGTTAAGATCATGCTTATTAAACAAGAAAAGTGTGGAACTAGAAATCAGTGAACCAAAATTGGCATGTTGGAAACTAGGTCTAAATGGTGGACAAAATATTGAGGGGATGGGCTATTCCAACCACTATTTCCTTTTTGGGGTCCTTAAAGGAAGAGACTTTGGGGAGGAAAATTGGCTACTGAAGCGAACTTCACTATCATGGTTTCCACTTCACCATCTCCTGGGACCCCAGGCCTGTGTCATCCTAAACGTGAGAGATGTCCTCACCAGACGAGGCCAGAGAGAGGGGCCCAGATGACACTGACACTTCCACTGCCTCCACCTGGGTTGAAATGGGATTGGACTTCACCAGCAACAACAGCTCCATCCCATCTCAACTAACTTCTTCTCTTTTCCCCAAAAAGGACAGTTATTACCATCTTAGATACTATCTAAAAGACTGTCAGAAAAGTGGTTTTTCCTTCTAAAAACACTCTCCAGCTACAAGGAACAAGGGACGTTGTTAAAATCAATGCCTTATTTAATACTTTACCTTGCAAATGCTTGAACTGTTTTCCTTCTTTTCTTTAATAGAAGGTTAAAAGGACTTTTAATGGTGTGTTTGCCATGGTACTAAGCAGGCTGTATATTAAACCTCTAATCTTGTTTAACGTTGTTTAATGTTGGACAATGACTGGATTATGTTAATACCTTTGGCCCTTTTATTTCATCTAAATTAATACAACAGCGCTTGCTATAATAAGCTGTTCTTTTTTATTTTTTCTGCAGATGCTGTTTTTTTAACTGAGGAGCCTAATTCAGCTGTTTTGTAAGCGGGCACAGCCGCTTTCTCTTCAGTAAGAGATACCACCTTCTTAGACCAGGGCTGAATTTGGTCCAATGACTGCAATACAGAGGCCAGGATTAAAATTACAGAATGATTTTTTCATTCTATTATTTCACTTTTCAGCTGGAACTCAGCAGACTATTTGTGATGAACTATTCTTCCAGTGAATTTGATATTTTTTTCTAGTTGCGAATTATCCATGCACAGACTTTGATTTTTATTAATTTATTCATTATTTATAATTGCTGAGCAAACATTTTTCAGGCTATAGATTATTTGCAAATTATTTGCTTGGATTGTGTAAAACTTGCTCCTTGTACAACTACCTCATACTCCCCTTCTACCAGACACCTCCCCCAGTCTGTGTTTGTTTTGTCCGTCTTGCCAAACAAAGATTGCAAATTCTTTTAGGTCATTTAGGTCATAGGGATTGACCTAACTAGGGTGACCAAATGTCCCGATTTTATAGGGGCAGTCGCGATATTTGGGGCTTTCTCTTATATAGGTGCCTATTACCCCCCACCCCCGTTCCTATTTTTCACACTTGCTATCTTGTCACCCTAGACCTAACACAAGGGGACCCTGAGCCCTGATCTTATGCAGGTGAATCACATGAAATATGAAGCACGTGAAATAAGAAACTGATTTATTATAACATTGTAGAATACATCTGTTATAATCTTATCACATTTCTTATATTGTATTCATATTCAGTTAAAATTACAAAGGGTAGATAAAAAGCAATTCTGGCTTTCTTAAGTTAACAGTTTTGATCTTGTCTTCTTTATTGGAAAATTTCATTCAAAAACATAATGTAGTTCCTTTCAAATACCATAGCTTTTTCTGCATAATCTATTAGTGCACTAGTATATATTTCTGTCCAGATTTCATTTCAGCATTTGCCAAAAACACTTTTTTAACGGTCTCAGTTACTGTTAGCTTTCTGTAAGGGCTCATATTGAGCAAGATGCCTTAATCAATAATTTGTTACCTCTTGGTATGAAGTTTGCTTTCCTTTAGTGCCAGCATGTCTGATTATCCAGAAAGGATGCAGCAAGAAAAAGCAAATGTATGGACACAATCATGTTAATTTCAATTAAATTGTGTTGTGCTGACACAAACAAGGGCTCAGACATGCAGCTAAATATTCCCATGTCAGTTCAAAGGGTTATTTTATAAATGAATAAATACCATAGGGTTACATCCTGTGAAGTTAGTATTCTCTTTGGGATAGTCTTGACATAAGAACTACGAAACAAAGATTTGTGATTTTTGGTACCTAAATGCACAAAGAGAAGACTCTCTTAGCAGTCTTTTCCGCCTTCCATACATTCATGTAACTTCCACTCTCATTAATGCTAATGGGACTTAGTCAATCCAGGAGAAAATAGCTGAAAATTATGGCTTTATGAACTCTGTGCATCAGGGTGCCCTAACATGAGAAAAGGACAAAAATCCTTTAACCTAGTAGCACAAAACTTTGGGAAAGAAAGTGCGTGTAAATTAAAACAAAAAGTCTAATTGAATTCAAGGTGCTTAACTGCTTTGGTGGATCAGGACTGGAGTGCTTAGAACCTTGCAGGATTGATTCCTAAAATACAATAAGCATGGAACCCCAAAATGTCATTTTTGACAGTTTTTTTTTTCTTCTTGAGAAGAATTTAAAGTTCTACCTCGGTTGACTCAGCATCAATCATTCAGGAAAATACTGACCTCCTCCTCTGCCCTCAGTGCTGGGATGTTGAGGGGGATTCATCAAGTATGAATGAGACCTCCAATTTGCTTGCCATGAGTTATGAGATTGGAGACAATAACACCAGCTCCTGGAAGGAATAATCTCTCTCTCTCGCTCTCTCTCCATATATTTTGAGGGCATTTTTTAATAATGAAGCATCAAGATGTAGTTAAAAATTGAGTTGAAAATGAATATTAATATCAATTCTCTAGGTCAATTCTTGGATTACACTGCTGAAGCCTTCTCTTCTATGGGCATAATAACAGCACATACATGTGTGACAGACTGAATATACCCGTCAATAAAGCAATATTTACCAACCAAGAGAAGTGAGCTGGTGGGTGTCAGCCATAGAAATACCCCACCCAGTCAGGAAAAACTACCTTCCTGCAATGGGTATGGCCCATCAGAAACTACTTTGCCTGATGTATATGTAATGTTTGAGGCCATGTCTATTCTAGATGCACTTTACCAGTGTAAAAAGAACAGGAGTACTTGTGGCACCTTAGAGACTAACAAATTTATTTGAGCATAAGCTTTCGTGGGCTAAAACCCACTTTATCGGATGCATGCAGTGGAAAATACAGTAGGACGATATATATATATATATATATACACAGAGAACATGAAACAATGGGTGTTACCATACACACTATAATGAGAGTGATCTGTTAAGGTAAGCCAGCAGGAGAAAAAAAAAAACTTTTTGTAGTGGCAATCAAAATGGCCCAATTCCAGCAGTTGACAAGAAGGTGTGAGGAGCAGTAGGGGGGAAAAATAAACATGGGGAAATAGTTTTACTTTGTGTAATGACCCATCCACTCCCAGTCTTTATTCAAGCCTAATTTAATGGTGTCCAGTTTGCAAATTAATTCCAATTCAGCAGTCTCTCATTGGAGTCTGTTTTTGAAGTTTTTTTGTTGTAATATTGCGACTTTCTGTAATCGAGTGACCAGGGAGATTGAAGTGTTCTATGCTGCCAAAGTGCTATGCATGTGGGGATGCAGCTCTACTAGCAAAATTGCACTTTGTATCTGTATAATCAGGGCCGGTGCAACCATTTAGGTAAACTAGGCGGCCACCTAGGGCACCTAGTGGTTGGGGGTGCCTAAAAGGCCGCTCAGGCGAGGAGGTAGAGTGGAGGTGAGCTGGTGCGGGGAGGGCCACCCGCAGTAACGGGGGGGGGGCACCCAAGGGAACCGCTCCCTGCCCCAGATCACTTCCACTCTGCCTCCTGCACTGAGCACTCAGCACCCGCTCTAAGTCTCCTCCAAGCAGCGCCACAACCCTGGGAGGGGAGGAGAATTAGAGCGGCGCCGGCGTGCTCAGCGGAGGAGACGGAGCGGAGGTGAGCTCGGGCGGGCTCCCCAGGCGGGGTTAGCTGCCATGGTGGGGGGGAGTCTCCCCGGGCGGGGTTAGCTGCCACAGAGGGAGGGGTAGCTGCTGCGTGGGGGGGAGGGCTCCCCCCCCGGGGGCGGGGTTAGCTAGGTGGGAGGGTGGTGCAAAGTGGAAGTTTCACCTAGGGCGCGAAACTTCCTTGCACCAGCCCTGTGTATAATACATCCACCGCCCATGAGCAAAACACGCTATATGGGTAAAAGCTCAGCTTTGGCTGTATAGCTGCATCTAGAGTAGGGACTTCTGCTGGCACAGCGATGTTGGTGCGGGATCATGCTTTGACACTTCCCCACAGACATAGCTATGCCAGCAGAAGTCTGCAGAAGACATAGCCCGAGGGTCTCTGAAATAAAGTCATTAAGCCTTTGAAAGACATAATTTAAAAGTTGTTATGTATTCAGTGGTTCAACTTGAAGACCTGGACCAGACAAAGCCATAGGACAGGTCTTTGCTACGGACTTCTGCAAGCACAGCTATGTCAGTTAGGTATGTGAAGAGGTGTGATTCCCTGACTAACTCAGCTGTGCTGGCAGAAGCTCCTAGTCTAGATGCAGTTATACTGACAAAGCTATGCTTTTGCTTATATAGCTTGTTTTGCTTGTGGGGGTGGTTTTACTTACCAGTGCAAAGCCAGCATTAGCAGTATAGCTGTGTCCACACTAGGAGGTTTGTGCAGTTATAGTATATTGTATTCCTACCCCACAAAGCCCTCCTAATGTAGACATTTCTTTAGAGAAAGCAATACAATCCAAACTATATTTTGTGTGTGTATATATC
Source organism: Trachemys scripta elegans (assembly GCF_013100865.1). NCBI lineage: Eukaryota > Metazoa > Chordata > Testudines > Emydidae > Trachemys > Trachemys scripta. The sequence continues at coordinate 224,249,744 of NC_048298.1, read as the reverse complement.
TGGGGAAACCTTTTTATGAAAATAGGGGAGGATGCATTAAATGATGATGTCTGGACTGGCAAATGGACCTAAAGTGATGGCTGTGGGATAGTGAGAACTCTGAGGTCTGTGGAGGGAGGCTCCCTGACTCTGGGAATCGAGTAGAGGTTAGAACTCTAACGCGGGGGTCAGGGCTGCAAATTTTGCTTTGGAACATGTGATCATTTGCATTTCCTTTCTGTAGCAGAGACTGCTTTGTCTTATGCAAAGTGTAAATGTAGGTATGTTTAGCAAACTTTCTTTTTGGTTTTATTCAGTTTTCTCCCTTCCTCATAAACATAAGAACATAACATAAGAATGGCCCTACTAGGTCAGATCAAATGGCCATCTAGCCTAGTATCCTGTCTTCCAACAGTGACCAATGCCAGATGCCCCAGAGAGAATGAACAAACCAGGTAATCATCAAGTGATCCATCCCCTGTCGCTCATTCCCAGCTTCTGGCAAACAGAGGCTAGGGACACCATCCCTGCCCATCCTGGCTAATAGTCATTGATGAATCTATCCTCCATGAATTTATCTAGCTCTTTTTGGAAACCCTGTTATAGTCTTGGCCTTCACAACATCCTCTGGCAAGGAGTTCTGCAGGCAGACTGTGCGCTGCGTGAAGAAGAACTTCCTTTTATTTGTTTTAAACCTGCTGCCTATTAATTTCATTTGGTGACCCCTAGTTCTTGTGTTATGAGAAGTAGTAAACAACACTTCCTTATCTACTTTCTCTACACCAATCATGATTGTATAGACCTCAATCATATCTCCCCTTAGCTGTCTCTTTTCCAAGCTGAAAAGTCCCAGTCTTATTAATCTCTCCTCATACAGAAACTGTTTCATACCCCTAATCATTTTTGTTGCCCTTTTCTGAACCTTTTCCAATTCCAATATATCTTTTTTGAGATGGGGCAACTACATCTGCAAGCAGTATTCAAGATGTGGGCATACCATGGATTTATATAGAGGCAACATGATACTTTCTGTCTTATTATCTATCCTTCTCTTAATTATTCCCAGCATTCTGTTCGCTTTTTTGACTGCCGTGCACATTGAGTGGATATTTTCACAAAACTATCCACAATGGCTCCAAGAGCTCTTTCTCGAGTGGTAACAGCTAATTTAGAACCCATCATTTTATATGTATAGTTGGGATTATGCTTTCCAATGTGCATTACTTTGCATTTGTCAACATTAAATTTCATCTGCCATTTTGTTGCCCAGTCATCCAGTTTTGAGAGATCCTTTTGTAGCTCTTCGCAGTCTGCCTGAATCTTAACTATCTTTAGTAATTTTGTATCATCTGCAAATTTTGCCACCTCACTGTTTACCCCTTTTTCCAGATCATTTATGAATATGTTGAATAGGACTGATCCCAGAACAGATTCCTGATGGACATCTCTATTTACCTCTCTCCATTCTGAGAACTGACCTTTTTTACCTACTTTGTTTCCCATCTTTTAACCAGTTACCAATCCGTGAGAGAACCTTCCCTCTTATCCCGAGGCATCTTACTTTGCATAAGAGCCTTTGGTGAAGGACCTTGTCAAAGGCTTTCTGAAAATATAAGTACACTATATCCAATGGATCCCCTTGGTCCACACGCTTGTTGACCCCCTCAAAGAATTCTAGTAGATTAGTAAGGCATGATTTCCCTTTACAAAAACCATGTTGACTATTCCCCAACAAATTATGTTCATCTATGTGTCTGACAATTTTGTTCTTTACTACAGTCTCAACCAGTTTGCCCGGTGCTGAAGTCAGGCTTACAGGCCTGTAATTGCCGGGATCACTTCTGGAGCCCTTTTAAAAAATTGGCATCACATTACCTATCCTCCAGTCATCTGGTACAGAAGCTGATTTAAATGATAGGTTATAGACTACAGTTAGTAGTTCTGCAATTTCACATTTAAGTTCCTTCAGAACTCTTGGGTGAATACCATTTGGTCCTGGTGACTTATTGCTGTTTAGTTTATCAATTTGTTTCAAAACCTCCTCTAATGATACCTCAATCTAGGACAGTTCCACAGATCTGTCACCTAAAAAGAATGGCTCAGGTTTGGGAATCTCCCTCACACTCTCAGCCATGAAGACCGATGCAAAGAATTAATTTAGTTTCTCTGCAATGGCCTTATTGTCCTTGAGTGCTCCTTTAGCACCTCGATCATCCAGTGGCCCCACTGGTTGTTTAGCAGGCTTCCTGCTTCTGATGTACTTTAAAAAAAATTGCTATTACTTTTTGAGTCTTTGGCTAACTGTTCCTCAAATTCTTTTTTGGCCTTCCTAATTGTATTTTTACAATTCATATGCTCCTTTCTATTAACCTTTTTCTTATTAAGAAAAATGTGTGTTTGGTTGTTTGTTTTGTTTCACCCAATCTGTCCCCAAGGAGGAAAAGCATCCTGCAACCTCAAAAGAGAGGAACAGGAGGGAAAAGTGGTTCTGGAACCCAGCCCCCATTCTCATCTCAGTCAATAAGTCATGGCTAAAGGACTCCCCTCCCCATCAGATGTGTTACAAAAGACTGTGGTGGGCAAACACGCAGGCAGATGCCCGCAGGACCAAGAAGGAGATGAGAGTTAGAGGTGCGGGTCAAGCAACGAGTTTTAAAAATCTTACTGATAAATTAATTCACACAAATCTCAGGTACATTTTAGTTTCTTTAAATATCACAGTAGTGCATTTATTTTAAAATACTCATCTGGCAAAGTATCTTCCTAGAACAGGAGCAAAAGAATTTTCTCCCTATGAGTCAATCATTGCTATGAATATCCTACCATTCTGAAAGCAGCATGAGCTGGGTTATGTTCAAATAAGAAGACTTTGGGGAGCTGCAATAAAATAAGAGCAGCTTATCAGTTGGAAAGAAGGCAATAATTCAATCTATGAATTATGTCTCCGGTCATTATCTTGCATGTTTGATTTGTTCCTGGGGACAGTGACTGTGTTTGTATGATACAGAGCTCACTGACAGCATTCACGAAATCAGAAGTGAGAATAACAAAATATTGTAATTAAAATATTAAACAGTTAATGCAATTTGAATACAATTTACAAATTTCAGACACACACAAGTGTGATGGTAGAGTAAATATCTCACAGCCTCACAGTATCTGAAAATAGAGCCCCTTATCTGAATAAACCATAACATTGTTCTAAAGGTCAAATGCAAAACTTAAGAGGCAAAAATACCCCAAACATATTCACATATTAGCTATTGAGCATTTGTTTGTGTTGCACAGCAGTTGCCTAAGGATATCTTGCAGTCCTTGAAAGTCAACAAGCAAACAGTTTGAAAATGATTAATATTGATTTTGTGGAATACTCTGCAGTTCTGTTGGAATTTTTTAAGTCTACAACAGAAAGATATATTCATTGTTTTGGACACAGGACAATTAATATAGTAAAAGTGACCCCAGAAATATTGATCTAGACTGTTTCCCTTTCTGAAATTACTCCAGATATTAGTGCTCAATTGGTATTATGAGTGTAGCTGAGAATAACCATTACACTTGGCAATCTCATTATTGATTCAGTAAAGGTTCAGTCAGCTACATGAACTCATCAGGGAACAATATGGAGGAAATAACATAGATTCCTTAGTTCGATAGTGAAGATTCCATCTGTACCTTCTGTTAGATTAAGCTTTCCATTGCAGAGATTCAGAACACAGATCAGATTACCTATTAGACTGCTTCAGTTTTTTATACATGATTAAGGGCTCTTTATCAGAAAATGGGTGTTAACTTAGGTCCAGTTGCTCTCTTCTGCTTTTGAGAAGAGAGAAGTGCAAAATAGTGGATCCAGATGGATGGACCAGGTCTACAAAATGCTGTCGTCTTCCCCTCAACCTGTCTTTAGGGGATCCTAGCATAAGTTTACACTGTTGGGGTCAGCACTAATTTGTGCCAATCTCCCATCTGCAAAGGCAAGCCTCCACAAAGAGAAATGTGGGCGCACTGGCAAGCAAGGTGAGTTTCGCAGCAAGCCAGGCTGATAGGGAAATGAAGGGGCGGCAAGGATGCATTGCATAGGACTCCATTAGATTTCAGGAGAACATAGATTTTACCAGGCCAAACCCTTATTGGTTGGGGGCTGTGATGGGATGTACAGATCAGTACTGTATTTGGGACCCCAGGGCCAGAACATGCCTTTCCCCAGTGATCCTTTTAGTAGGAGACACCACTGAGCCGGATAGGAGCCTGAAGTTTGGGGTTACCAGCTCCCAAGCAAGGTTCGTATTAGTCCAGGAAGGTGTTCTCAGATGGGAATTAATTAGTTGTAGCTCTTCTTGCAATGAGTCTTGTGCAGGGTCTTTGTCTTGTTTACTACTGGTGGGGATCTGAGGCAGGGCTGGGCTCTTACTGGAGTTGCCACTATCCAACCTCCTGACCTGCCTGGGACACAACCATTACTCCTGCCATCTTGATTCTGACAACAGTCAGAGAGTTGTAGCTGCTGGTTCAGTACTGAGGCAGAGGGAAGAGGGCAATCCACTGAATCAGTCAAAACCTGGATATGCTGTTTTAACCTTGGAGGTTTCCCATCCAAATTCTGATTTAATATAAGTGCTTAGTTTGTCCTAGCTAACAGAATCACAGCTTAAAGTGTTATGCTTTGAGAAAAGCATAGCCCCATTATACATTTCTCATTAACAATCTTACTTTCTAGGGGGAAAGGTCTCCATCTTTCTTGGCTTCTTCAGTACTTCTATTTCTTTGTATCTATGTTTGAACTGATTTCTACAGGACAGATGCACAGAAGACAATCTCATTAAAATAACTTAAATTATGTTTTCGCAGTTGCAACACACAAGGTAACAACTTTTGGAGTTCTTTGCTTGAAATACCAAAAATGAAAGACACTTTTCACAGGTGGAAAATTTAGTTTTCACACAAAGCAAAAATTGCTAGTTTCACAGAGCTCTGCTCTGGGATAGATGGAGCAAATATTTTCCAGTGATTGACATCATTCTTGCTTGCACACTGCAGTAGAAGTAACATTTTCAATGTTGTTTTGCAAATGTCCAGAGGAACCATGCATGATACCTTGTCATTAATTGTTATGTTAATTATAATTCATTTATAGTTTATAATTAATTTATATATTAATTTTTTTAATCGCTTGACAGCCCTAAAAACACACACACACATACACACACACACACACACACATATATATATATATATTAGGGCTGTCAAGCGATTAAAAAAATTAATCACAATTAATTACATGATTTAAAAAATTAATTGTGATTAATCGTGCTGTTAAACAATAATAGAATACCATTTATTTAAATATTTTTGGATATTTTGTACATTTTCAAATACACTCTACCCCGATATAATGAGGTACGATATAACGCGAATTGGGATATAACGCGGTAAAGCAGCGGTCTGGGGGACAGGACTGCTTTATTTCATTATATCCGAATTCGTGTTACCACAAGTGGTTCCTCTGTGCCCCCATTACTTGCTGCGGCCCTCCCCTCCTCCGCTCCGCTTCCTCCCGTGACCGCACCCCAGCTCTGCTTCTCCTCCCTCCCAGGCTTGCTGCACCAATCAGCTGTTTGGTGCGGCAAGCCTGGGAGGGAAGAGAAGCGGAGCTGAGCGGCGTGCTCGTGGGAGGAGGAGGAGGAGAAGAAGGAGGTGGCGCAGAGGTGAGCTGGGGCGGGGAGCAGTTCCTCTGCACCCCCCCCCTCTTACTTGCTGCAGCTCCCCTGCCCCAGCTCACCTCCACTCCGCCTCCACCTCCTCCCATGAGCACACCGCAGCTCCGTTTCCCCTCCCTCCCAGGCTTGCTGCGCCAAACAGCTGATTGGCATGGCAAGCCTGGGAGGGAGGGGGGAGAAGCGGAACTACAGTGCGCTCGTGGGAGGAGGCGGAACAGAGGTGAGCTGGGGTGAGGGGGGGGCCAGAGAGGGCCACAGCAAGTAACTGGGGGGCTCAGAGGAACCGCTCTCTGCTCCAGCTTATCTCCACCTCCTCCCCTGACTGCGCCGCCGCTGCTCTGCTTCTCCTCCCCCTCCAGGCTTGCTGGGCCAAACAGCTGATTGGCGTGGCAAGCGTAGGAGGAAAGGAGGAAGGGAGAAGCGGAGCGGCGGCGGCGCGCTCAGGGGAGGAGATGGAGGCAGAGCGGAGGTGAGCTGGGGCACGGAGTGGTTCCTCTCCCTACCCCGATACAACGTGGTCTCACCTATAACACGGTGAGATTTTTTGACTCCTGAGGACCGCGTTACATCAGGGTAGAGGTGTATATTGATTTCAATTACAACACAGAATGCAAAGTGTACAATTTGCAGGAGATAATATGGCCTGCTTCTAGTTTACAAGGTCACCTGAAAGTGACAACAGGCATTCGCATGGCACTGTTGTACCCGGCATTGCAAGATATTTATGTGCCAGATGTGCTAAAGATTCATATGTCTCTTCATGCTTCAATCACCATTTCAGAGGACATGCGTCCATGCTGATGACGGGTTCTGCTCGACAACGATCCAAAGCAGAGCGAACCAACACATGTTCATTTTCATATCTGAGTCAAATGCCACCAGCGGAAGGTTGATTTTTTTTTTTTTTTTTGGTGATTCAGGTTCTGTAGTTTCTGCATCTGAGTGTTGCTCTTTTAAGACTTCTGAAACCATGCTCCACACCTCGTCCCTCTCAGATTTTGGATGACACTTCAGATTCTTAAACTTTAGGTCGAGTGCTGCAGCTATATTTAGAAATCTCACATTGGTACCTTCTTTGTGTTTTGTCAAATCTGCTGTGAAAGTGTTCTTAAAACAAACGTGCTGGGTCATCATCCGAGACTGCTATCACATGAAATATACAGCAGAATGTGAGTAAAACAGAACAAGAGATATACAATTCTCCCCCAAGAAGTTCAATCACAAATGTAATGAATGCGTTATTTTTTTTAACAAGCATCATCAGCATGGAAGCATGTCCTCTGGAATGGTGGCCGAAGCATGAAGGGGCGTCTGAATGTTTAGTATATCTGGCATGTAAATACCTTACAACGCCAGCTGCTAAAGTGCCATGTGAATGTCTGTTGTCAATTTCAGGTGACATTGTAAATAAGAAGTGGGCAGCATTATCTTCCGTAAATATAAACAAACTTGTTTGTCTTAGCAATTGGCTGAACAAGAAGTAGTACTGAGTGGACTTGTAGGCTCTAAAGTTTTACATTGTTTTGTTTTTGAGTGCAGTTATTTTTGTACATAATTCTACATTTGTAAGTTCAACTTTCACGAGAAAAAGATTGCACTACAGTACTTGTATGTGGTGAATTGAAAAATGCTATTTCTTTTATCATTTATACAGTGCAAATATTTGTAATAAAAATAATAAATAAAATGAGCACTGTACATCTTGTATTCTGTGTTGTAATATTTGAAAATGTAGAAAAACATCCAAAAATATTTAATACATTCCAATTGCTAGTCTATTGTTTAACAGACTGATTAATCACAATACATTTTTAAAATTATGATTAATTTTTTTTGGTTAATCACGTGAGTTAACTGAGATTAATTGACAGCCCTAATATATATATATATATATATGCACATACACATTTTCTCTCCCCCCCCCCCCATTTTTCATTAACTAAACTTGTACTCTCATCAATCTATTTCCCATAAACACATGTTAATTAGCATCCTAAGATCTCATCTTAATGTTGCTGCTGTAAGTTAAAATAGAAAGTTATGTGTTAATCTTGTATTATGTATCTGACCATGTTTTAAGAAAAGGGGAAATAAGCTACTAAGTAATGTTAAAATAATCACTTAAAAAAGGCAAACATCAAGAAGTGCTGTGAACTTCTTGCTAAGTGAATTATTTTTGCAAATGGATAACAGTGGAAGTTTGAAAATGGGAACATTTAACAATCTTCAGAGCACTGCAGCAGCACTTTTGGAATGTAATGGTGTAAGTACTTCAGCTGCTGAGAAAAGCCATTAGAAGTTAAACAGCAATAGGGTATTATTAGAGCAGGTATCACCAGGTGGCACTATTACACGTGATGTTCCAAGTTTTTTTTTTTCCTTAGTGCATGAGCAAATGTTGAGTCTTGGAAATCCCTGCTGCGTGGTGGTGGTGGTAGTTTTTACTGTGCAAAAATCTGGATAAAGGCAATGGTCCTTGGACAGGCAGCTGTGCAAGCAGCAGGAGAGTTGGTCTCTCCAATTAGAGTCAATTCTTGAGGAAGAGTTTCTCTCTGGGAACCAAGCACTGGGGTAGTGCTGAGATTCCTGAAAGAAGGGATTGCCCTGCATGTTGTTTAACCATCTCTGTTCCAATGGTATATATGTGTAAACAAAAAAAAAATAGAATATACTAAGACTCTACTTCATGATTTCTCTTCCTCTGGGAAGTCAACATAAAAGGCCCTGGACAATTTCTCAACACAGAGGAGATGCAGGTTTCAGAATAGGACAATGGTGTCCTAAGAAGGGGCAGCAGTACTTTATCGCAAGTATTTCCATGTGCAACTCCCACTAATAGTGAGGAGAGCTGCATGCATAAATTCCCACAACCTGAGATGAGGTTATCCTCCCTGGCTTGTGAAACCTATTTGAAAGTGAATGGGAGTGTTCATCCAGTGTCTTCTGTATTTTAAACCATTACAGCAGAACTGAAACTAGCATGCAACTGAGAGAGTAACAACAGTGTGCATTGTTGCATGAGTAAGTGAATAGAACAGCTTCAGCTTTCTGATCATCCAATACGAACTGTTTATCATTCCTTTCCCTGAGCCTGAGTAATTCATCACTGCAGTAGTAAATGGTTTAATCTGTTCCAAGAAACTCATTTGTTTCCTCATTATTTTTCTGTATTTGAAATCTTCACTATGATACAAAACTTTGCTAATGGCCAATAAGTGATATTGTCTGGAACATAAATTTAATCTACATTGAGGCTGCCAAGCAGATTTTGCCTAAAGAATAGGGAACGTAAATTCTCCTCTGTAGGTGATGAACTCTGCTTAGTTCACGTATATTTAGTATGAAACTGTGGAATTGTACTGTTAAATCCTCTGCATTTTAGGATGATATTTCCAAGGAATAAGATGAGGTTTAGTAAATCTAATCTGAGATAAATGTGCAGTGTAACATGAGGTCTCACCCAGAAGAGAGATGACTTTTTGTAGGTTTTGCAGTTTTCTGTTATCTGTTTGGTAACTTTCACTTTAACTCTGTTGGATTTTCTGTGCCTTTAAGAGATGCAGCGTGGAACTTGCACTCTAGGGGAGTGATTTAAGACACCTTTGTGCTCTTCCAATCCTGGGCTGCTTCAGGGGCTGGAGAGGCCCCTAGCATAATTTAATTTTAGACAACTCTGAGCTGTCTCCTGGGGCCAGGGCCAGGGCCAGGGCCAGGGCCAGCCCTAGACCAAATGGTGCCCTCTCCTCCATTTGTTAAACTTTTGAATATCTTATTTTTAATTACATTTGTACCCCATTTTATGACTTTGATGCATGATTTGCCTGCGTGATTTATCCCTGTCGTATAAAATGATAAATGTGCATGCTGGAATCTATAAATCTGTATTTATTCATGCCATATATAAGTAAATAAAAAAATCATTTCCTCTAAGCTTATAGAAACTTTTTCATTTTAAGAATAATTGAAATGTTCTAACGTCAAGAAATTGAACTGTGCACCAACATTGGGTGGACCAGTATTAAATAGTGATACAATAGGTGACAGCCTTAGAATGTTAACCTTAGTCCTTTAGTCCAAAGGGTCACTTTTCTCAACTTTGCCCTTGTGAACTGAAGCACAGCGTCAGAGAGATCCAAAGACTGGACAATGGCATTTTCAAGCTATGTCAGTCTCTCATTGGCCATCAGCAATCAAAGTTATGTTTTAATAAGCCTGAGCTTTTAAAACCATTCGTGACTGTGACCAGCAGCATAAGCAGAATCATCGAAGCTAGCCACACATTAGGAAAAGTGTCCTTCAGATCTGCAGCATGAATGAATTGGAGAACTTGGAGTGGAGAATGTTTCCCATGTTGCAAAATGTAATGGAAGTTGTCCAATTTGACATAGAGGACTTTATCATTGACGTCTGAACATTCCCCATGTGTCAGCATCCGGTGAAGGGCTGTACAATTGTTCAAGAATCAGAGGGGTAGCCGTGTTACTCCTGTAACAAACCCCTAACCTATGCCTGAGTTACTGATGTCCTCAAATAGTGGTTTAAAGACCTCAAGGTGCAGAGAATCCTCCAGCAAGTGACCCGTGCCCCACGCTGGAGAGGAAGGTGAAAAACCTCCAGGGCATCTGCCAATCTGCCCTGGAGGAAAATTCCTTCCTGACCTCAAATATGGCGATCAGCTAAACCGTGAGCATGTGGGCAAGACTCACTAGCCAGCACCCAGGAAAGAATTCTCTGTAGTAACTCAGATCCCACCCCATCTAACATCCCATCACAGACCATTGGGCATATTTACCTGCTAATAATCAAAGATCAATTAATTGCCAAAATTAGGCTATCCCATCATACCATCCCCTCCATAAACTTATCAAGCTTAGTCGTGAAGCCAGATATGTCTTTTGACCCCACTACTCCCCTTGGAAGTCTGTTCCAGAACTTCACTCTTCTAATGGTTAGAAACCTTCGTCTAATTTCAAGTCTAAACTTCCTAGTGTCCAGTTTATATCCATTTGTTCTTGTGTCCACATTGGTACTAAGCTTAAATAATTCCTCTCACTCCCTGATATTTATCCCTCTGATATATTTATAAAGAGCAATCCTATCTCCCCTCAGCCTTCTTTTGGTTAGGCTAAACAAGCCAAGCTCTTTGAGTCTCCTTTCATAAGACAGGGTTTCCATTCCTATGATCATCCTAGTAGCCCTCTGTACCTTTTCCAGTTTGAATTCATCCTTCTTAAACATGGGAGACCAGAACTGCACACAATATTCCAGATGAAGTCTCAGCAGTGCCTTGTATAACGGTACTAACACCTCCTTATCTCTACTGGAAATACCTCGCCTGATGCATCCCAAGATCGCATTAGCTTTTTTAACAGCCATACCACATTGGCGGCTCATAGTCATCCTATGATCAACCAATACTCCAAGGTCCTTCTCCTCCTCTGTTACTTCCAACTGATGTGTCCGCAATTTATAACCAAAATTCTTGTTATTAATCCCCAAATGCATGACCTTGCACTTTTCACTATTAAATTTTATCCTATTACTATTACTCCAGTTTACAAGGTCATCCAGATCTTCCTGTATGATATCCCGGTCCTTCTCTGTATTGGCAATACCTCCCAGCTTCATGTCATCCACAAACACTATTAGCACATTCCCACTTTTTGTGCCAAGGTCAGTAATAAAAAATTAAATAAGATTGGTCCCAAAACCGATCCCTGAGGAACTCCACTAGTAACCTCCTTTCAGCCTGACAGTTCACCTTTCAGTATGACCCATTGTAGTCTCCCCTTTAACCAGTTCCTTATCCACATTTCGGTTTTCATATTGATCCCCATCTTTTCCAATTTAGCTAATAATTCCCCATGTGGAACCGTATCAAATGCCTTACTAAAATCGAGGTAAATTAGATCCACTGCGTTTCCTTTGTCTAAAAATCCGTTACCTTCTCAAAGAAGGAGATCAGGTTGGTTTGGCATGATCTATCTTTTGTAAAACCATGTTGTATTTTGTCCCAATTACCATTGACCTCAATGTCCTTAACTACTTTCTCCTTCAAAATTTTTTCCAAGATCTTGCATACTACAGATGTCAAACTAACAGGCCTATAGTTACTCGGATCACTTTTTTCCCCTTTCTTAAAAATAGGAACTATGTTAGCAATTCTCCAGTCATACGGTACAACCCCTCAGTTTACTGATCCATTAAAAATTCTTGCTAATGGGCTTGCAATTCTCAGAAAGTCTGGATGATTCCACCACATTCTACAAAGGTCCAGAACATTCTTGGAGGTTAGTGAAAAATTAATCCAAATATGGAATACCTGAAACATTTTACTTCAAACATTCTGTTTCCCCTTTTGTTGCTAACAACAAAAACAGCACCCAGAGCCTGGCGCCCCTCAAACCCGGCACCTCAGCAGTTGCCTGGATCACCTGCCCCTAAATCCAGCCCTGCCTGGGGCTGCCCTATGGCCTGCAGTGCTGCCCAGAATCAACCTACCACTGTGTGCTGTGACCTGCTTCTGACACACACCCTCCAAGCCCCAGTCCTCCCCCCGCCAACTCCCTACCCCAGGGCTTGCAAAGGGGTCCTTGATAGACAGCCTTAAGGCTTTGTTCCATAGTACCTGCACTCCTAGATACACTACTTTTAAGGTCCCTTTATGCTGTTCCAGCCCTTTTACCTGCCATAATGGGCAGTAGCATGGGGTGAGAATCTCCCCCTTGGTATTTTTGAGCCAAGGTTGGATGCATTGGAAGTCACTAGAGAGACCACAGATTGCTTCATAGGTACCTGACTTCATAATCCATTAATGTTCAAGCCTTCTCCATCTTTAGAGGTAGCTGTAACTCCCCTGCCTGCTTCTTGGTTGGGAAAGAGTTCACTTTAGGAATGATGGGAAATTTAGGGTGTTTTGTCTTTAGGAATGCTGTAAACACAGCTTACTTGTCTATGTCTTATTTTCTGTATTCAATCACTCTGAGTCAGTTCTTTTATTTATATATTATTTATACACCTCTGCCCCGATGTAACACAAATTCTGATATAACGCTGTAAAGCAGTGCTCCAGGGGTGCGGGGCTGCGTGCTCTGGCGGATCAAAGCAAGTTTGATATAACGTGGTTTCACCTATAACACGGTAAGATTTTTTGGCTCCCGAGGACAGCGTTATATTGGGGTAGAGGTGTATATATAACATTGAGAGGGCCCTTTTTAGTGGTTTCAGCAAATTTAGCTCGAGACTCTTCCATTTCAATAGATAGTGCTTTAACCTTACAGACCTGCTATCCCAGGAAGGATATTCTGACCAAAGAAGATTCTCCTTGCCTCACTTACTTTCTGTATTTCTCACCCTATTTTACTTTTTCCTAGGTACACTTACATGAAAAGTATCTTTGATGCTTAGGAGTTCATGATCCTTTGTCTGAAATCCCAATTAATTGCAATTGAGATGGTCTGACGTCATTAATCAAGGCTTATGGCATCATCTCTTACTGCTGTTTATCCCTTGTTCAAAGTTGTTCTCCTTTGTTTCTGACATTGCAATCATAGCAACTAATTGTGATCTCAAACAGAGGCTTATTAGTGCCTAAGCAACAAAGTTGCTATTTCATGCAAATTTTCTTTTTAATAACAAAAATGAAGACAGATGATCAGGATATAATACATCAGCAGATTTTTTTCAAAACAGAATGTATTCCAAAGTTTCCCATGGGGCACTGGCATAGCAGTAAATGTGGCATGTGTAGTTGTAAGACCCCCATAAATGGCAAAGACTATACAATAGAACAGTAATAAAGTTAAAATCAAATCCTGAGTGCTGCTGAGACCCTTTCAGGATATGTCTTTTAGCCAATTTCAAATGTTAATCTTGCTGCTTTTCCCAGATCATTTTAAGATACTGCCTAACTCAGTGTTAGTTTGTAAGAAAGAGATCCTGGAGTCATTGTGGCTAGTTCTCTGAAAATATCCACTCAGTATGCAGTGGCAGTCAAAAAAGCTAACCATATATTAGGAATCTTTGGGAAGGGATAGATAATAAGACAGAAAAGACACCCATACCATGAATACCATATACAGTTCTGGTTGCTCCATCTCCAAAAAAGATATATTAGACTTGGAAAAGATACAGAGAAGGGCAACAAAAATGATTAATGGTAGGAACGGTTTTCATTTGAGAAGAGATTAAAAAGACTGGGACTTTACACCTTGGAATAGAAACATCTAAGGGGGAATATAATAGAGAGGTATAAAATCATGAATGGTATGGAGAAAGTGAATAAGAAAGTGGCACTTACCCCATCACATAACACAAGAACCAGGGGATACCCAATGAAATTAATAGGCAGCAGGTTTAAAAGAAAAAAAGGAAGTACTTCTTCACATAACGCACAGTCAGCCTGGGGGACATATTGCTAGGGGATGTTGTGAAGACCAAAACTATAAATGGGTTAAAAAAAGAATTAGATAAGTTCATGGAGGATAGTTCAATCAATGGCTATTAGCCAAGATGATCAGGGCTGCAACCCCATACTCTGGGTGCCCTAAGCCTCTCACTGACAGAAGCTGGGAGTGGACGGCAGGGGATGGATCACTTGATGATTACTTGTTCTGTTCATTCCCTCTGAAGCACCTGGCATTGGCCACTGTCAGAAGACAGGATACTGGGCTAGGTGGACTATTAGTCTGACCCACTATGTCTATTCTTATGATAAGAGGCTGGTTGCTGTTTCATGGCTCATGGGTCATGGTTATAATAAACTAATTCACATATCAGTTTAATAGGCTAATTCCCCTATTAATATCCACTGACTCCAGTGAGCATCTTTGCTATTTTTATTTGTTCCTGGAAATATTGTTGCCCTGTTCTGACACCATCATTTCACCTCTGCTAAAAGGCAGTAGATGTTCAGGGCCTTGCATGTTGGCTTTCCAGGAGAGACGAAATCAGTGATGTTGTGTTCTGTATGTACTGAGTGCAACTTGCTTTATTTACACATAAACACCAGTTCTGGAAACAGAGATGGTCAAATTGCATGCAGGCAATCCCTTCTGTCAAGAACCTCAGCCCAACACCAATACCGGATTCCCATGGAGCAACTCTGCCTTGAGAAATTAATCTAATCAGAGACCAAGGCAGAAAGAAAACTCTCCTGCTGCTCGCACAGCTGCATGTCCAAAAGTTGCTTCTACACAGAACCTTGTATACCAAAAGGTAACAATAATACAGCATGTATTCCCAATACTGAACATTTGCTCACATGCTAAAAATTGTTTTACACATCTATGTGTAACACTATCCAGTGATATCTGCCATAAAAATATTATGCAGCAGAGACAGAAACATGATTTTTTAAAAAGATATAGGATTTCTTATTCAAGCAAAACAACCATCACTGGGAGTTTTAATTGAGTATGCAGAGCAACCTCTTGCCCTTATTATTATTATTTTATTTATTTACTTATTTATCATAGCACAATAAATATAAATAAATAAATAAATAAATAAATACAGTAGCACCCGTCCTGGACTAGCATCCCATTATTACAGGCACATTACAAACACAGAACAAAAAGATTGTCTCTGCCCCAAGAATCTTATAATCTAAATATAAGACAAGAGACAACAACTGGATACAGACAGACCAACAAGCACAAGTAAACAATAAGACAAGATAAGTCAGCAACATAGGCAATGGTCTCTGCACACCAGCAGCCTGTTACCACATTGCAAAGACAAACAGTTTTATATCCAACAGATCTTGTTCAATTAGCTGAGACGACTTAAAGAAAATAACTAAATACAAAAATAGTTTCCTGTCTTTAGTGGGGCTCTTAAGTCAATTCAGTTAGTTAAATGAAAATCTTAGTTGTATGTAAACCTCTGATAATTAAAATTCCAGTTTTTTTCTCGTGTACAATGATGTGTACAGTCCTTCTATAGTAGAAAACATATAGTACGTAATGACTTTAGGAAAGATTAACAAACATACATTGGCAGGCTCAAGCCAAAGGATTCAAAAAAATTGAGTGAGCTTAAAAGGGAGAACTACTACTTGACCCTCAGCTGAATTTCAAGCAATGATGGACTTCATCATTCATTTCCATTGCTTTTTATGGACCTGCTTTTTGGGCCTAACTCCTGTGAGCCAGGGTGAAAGTGCCACAATGTGTCTGATAACAAGCAAATGTGTTTGCTTTTTAACCCTAAAGTAATATCTTTCTTGTTTTGTAATGAAAACTCCCTTAGACAAAGTTTCTGTCCTCTTGATTTCATTGTGAATCTTCTGTTTTCCCAGGAAGATATGTCCCAGTTCCGACAGCTGCTCATTTTCATTCCCTCCATTCTGGTATGTTTTTTTAAATAGGGATCTATTATTTTTGCAAGCTGCATGTTTAGCAGTAGGAATCTTATGTTAGAATGATATGTTCCCTTTACAGATAGACAAAGCAGTTTAGATAAAATAGGAACTTTGTATCTGAAACCTGAGTGTTTGAGTTTTGAAAAAGTTTGATTACCTTTTTATCAAGCCATTTTCACATGTCTCAGTGCTTCCAGAAATACCAAAATATAGGGAGGGAGATGAATTTTCTGGAGCTGCACCAGACATGATTTTAGCATGTGGTATTTCTAATTCAATGAAACCACAAAGTCACTTAAGTCTCAGCAGAAATGTCTAGCAGGATTTGAGGTTAATTATCTCCAATTTGTCCAATAACAGCTCATAGGACTCACTTTTGTGGGGCAATTAACACTTTAAAATTCCTCTGATAGAAAACCGTATCAGTGGATAGAATTACTCTGTAAATCCGTGAAGTTACCATGGAGCTGTTTCCCAAAATTTCCCAACATTGTTTCTCAAAGTAGTCTTAAGAAAAAGATCCCATGGCCTATTGATAGATTTATTCTACAAATAAATTACCTCAAAAATAGTCAAGAAATTCAGACTAAACCTTATTTATGATTCAAATGTGCTTCCACAGGATGGCTCCGCTGAGCCACCACAGCTCACACAGCCAATCCTGTCATAATCCTTTTAAAGTATGAAGCTGTGTTTCACGCTATCCTTTCATCACCCTTTTGCCTAAAGATTTTTTTTAGTGGAGCAGTTCTAGCCAAATCAAATATAATGCTAGCAAATGGAAACATTATATGTCTGTAAACCCTGATATGCAGCAAATATCCAAACATTTATTCAGAGTTAGTTAATAAATAGAACTAAAACATCTTCAATTTATAATTTGTAAACCTATTCCCCACACTCAGGAAAGAGCATTCTTAAATAACACAATATAATTTTTTTGCCCATACTCATGATTAAAATCTGCATATCAATGAGCCACTGCAGCGTGTCTGTTGAGAATTGAGAAGATTTCTCTTAAGAAGCAGGGCAGCTTTTTTGCAGTATTACCATCACATAGTCACTTTAAAATTCTTGCTGTCAAATCAAATGCTGAGGAGAAAATCAATGTACTCTTCTTTGTAAATGCTGCTGGCACCTGAAGTATGACTCACTAAAATGACCCCACCAAAACTGAGAACATTCTATTTCCAAAGGAAGAGGAAATATGTACAAAGATGATTCACTAACAGTTCCTGAGGGATCAAACAATTGCTTCAGACTATTTCATCCTTGCTCAGTAAATTAAGTAAATTTAAGCAAAAGTAAACTAGGAAATAACTCAAGCTCACAAGTGATTTTTCCAAAGTAGCAAAAATAAGCATTTTTTATAAAACAGGGATGATTTTATGTTTTGGAGAAAGAAAAGTAAGTTTAGCACTTGTGAAAGATCCTGAATTGACAACCCTGGAGAATAAAGAGCTTTGTATAATCACAACATAGGCAAAACATGGACTGGGACAGTGCACACTATCCTATTCTGCTCAGCCCTGTCCCTTCATCTGAGTGACAACAACTAGGAACGAGAGCATAGTATGATGTCCATGTTAGTCCTTGGTTTCTGTGCTGAAAGTCTTGGGATGCCAATTATGCTGTTTTTGTGATGCTGATACCTGCCTACCTATTTGTTAATAATTGACCTGAGACCCATCAACCAATTTCACATAAACTACCAAATATCAGATGGCAACAACTTTCACTTTGGGCCTACAATGTCTATTGAATCCATCTCTCTTGTTTAAATTTGGGGGAGGGGAAGCAGTTTGCTAGTTATAACTAAGGAAACTAAACTATTGGAAGGCTTCTATTCAAGAAATCATCTCTTGATGTGGACAGTCTTGTGAATGACTGAACTGTATTCAATCTCCTGTTGTTTTTTTGTGGAAAGGAGGAAGAGACAGTGGTAACAGCTGGAGTACAAAGATTTCCTTGAGCCCACTCAAGTTTTAGTCCTGAGTATGGGACACAAATTGCACTAGTATTGATCAGTTACCTCATCATGACAGCTGTGAATAAAGTCTCTAAGCTAATTCTTTTAGACCTGTATGTTGCCTTACAATTGTGTATGAGGTGGTGTTGACATAATCCATGGCCCCGAACAGGTGGAAGGAGTCACTCTTGAGTGGCTCCTTTCTTTTCTTTGTGAGAAACCCTGAGAGTAGTTCTGGGTAACTGTTCCTACAACATTCTAAGTTGTCAAACCTCATGTTCAACCTAGGCAAAAGCCTATTATAAAGGTCAGTAAAGAGACATTGGCTTCAGTATCTTCAATATGCTAATCGTATTGTTTGATACAGTGGAATAAGTGACCCAAACTCTGAATGGGACTGAAGTTGGCTAGCTGTCTTCAGTTCATTTCAGATGGGCCTGATCATAAGAAGGCGGGGAAGGTTTTCAATTCGAATGATCTTAGCTGGGGAGTTCATGTCTCTTGTTTGTATGTTGCTATTTTTATTTCTGTTTGCATTTTGTACTTTAAAACTATTTCTAAAGGCATCCACGGCTAGACATCTTTTATAAATACAACACCTAAATGAATAGATAAAATTAATATATCACTATTACTCTATGTCAACATTAATTAATTCTTAAAGCATGTGATTATATGGTAGGCCAGGCCCTGATCTTACTGAAGTCATTGAATGTCTTACTGAAGTTCTTTCTGAAGTCATAATTCAATGTTGCTTATATAAAGGCCCAGTAAGTCTTTACAAGGATCTCTTGACAGCATAAAACACTCACCTGAGACAGAAAGAGCTAAAAAGCTACCTACAGGGAAAAGCCCAGTGGATGAAAAATGCAGAACTAAGGCAAGTCAAACATATCCATGAATATACTTAACTGATCTATTGTTAGCACTAAGAGGAGTTAGCATCATTAACTTTAGTGACCAAATACAGTATGTCCCTGAAGGGCTTACTGTAAGCAATGCAACTAGAGTCTCTGAGCAACCCTGTGCTCATTGCCAAAGTCATTTAAATGTTTTTAAAAATAACCACTGACTCTTCCTTGTCAGTGTCATCAGGAGAGAGGAGGACATGAGGCTTGTCGCTTTAGCGTCTCAGTTAGACTGCAAATGGTAGTGTAAGACAAAGCTTTGTCACCAGCTATTTCACTTACAGTCCACAGGGGAATGGGGTATGCAGTACACAAGTTGCTAGGAGAACAAAGTGCTAAAATTTTTAACCCCATCTCCCTGTCACTATCAATTTGGATATTTTTCCTGAGCTCAGATGACACTCTGATTATTGTGCCTGAAATAGGTGATCTGAGTTTACCAGATTGTGCAATCTATCTTAATGGCTCAAAAGAAAGCACTCAGATACCACAGTGATGGATATAGTATAAAAACCTGTATAGATACAAGCAGGGGATGCTGACCTCCATTTTTAAAACTGCCTCTGAATTTCCCAAAATATATAGGTGTGTTCCAAAATTTGGGCTTTAATAATGATAAAATTGTACTAATTTTATGAACTGAATGAACCAACCCAACGAATTCAATGTACTAAGCTGATTTGTGATGATATGCAAGTGAGTCGTACAGCACACATTCCCATTGCACCATCTCTCTCCTCTGCTTTCCAGCCCACTTTTTATAAAACAGGCAGATTGACACTTTAACACCACACAAAACTCAACTATGCCGCTAGCTTAAATAGCGTCTCTTTAAAGAGACTTATATATCCATTCCTACCAAGTGTCACTCAACTGGAGTGTCCATTTGCCCTTAGTGTCACACTCACTCATCCACCACTCATAAAGAGGGCTGCAGGTGGTAAACAAGGTGTAGCCCCAGCACACATAACTTGACATAATAACCTGCCTCATTTTTTAGTGGGCATGAATGGGAAGGTAAATGGATCAGTAAACTAGAGACAGAATGTCAGAACTTGCTGAGATAAAGGGGAACACCCTGGTACCATTTACACTGGGTAAGATAACAATGGACAAAATAAGCCTGGAAAGCAAGATTAGGTGAAGAGTAAGTTGTGTGTGCAGTGTGTGGACAGAGCGTACTGTACAGAGATTGGTTCCTGCAGCGTAACCAAGCCAACCCAGAAGCCTGGGATGCAATGTATAATTAAAATGCATGTGTTATTAGTACTGGTAATAAGCAAGGTATATAAGGAAAAGTTTTGCTGTGTGACTTTGGTTGTGGGTATGCCCTATATCCATTCCTATGCTTGAGTGTGATGAACTCAAAGTAGCTTTGCTCTATGTAAAATAAAGGATTTTGAGTGACAAGACTGGAACTGAGCTAAGCTCTTGGAGAACTAAGTGGACGAGGTCTTGGGGGAACCACAACAAAAGGTCCTCTTTAGTTTTTTCTCCCAATTACTGCTGTTGAGGCTCCTTTTGAGTTCCCCACATCTAAAGGCCCCTCCCTGAGCCAAAGGGGAGGAGTTACCTGAGCTAAATACAGGGGGCAACAAATGAGAAAACAAGGAAAGGAGTGAGGTCATAGAGTCAAAAACAGGGATCCAGATGGGGACACCAAGCAGAGAACTCCAGACAGTGCCCACTGCTCCTCGAAGGCATCCAGGAAGCCAGTGGATGCGGCCCAGAGGAACTGGCTTCAGACGTGACTTCAGGGAGGAGCAGAAATAGGCCTCACAGTTGCAGAGCACCTTCCCATACAGCTTTCTCCTCCGGGTATGGTGAATGGCCACCTTGGCCAGTGCCAGGAGGCGGTTGCCAAGGAGGTCTCATGGATTCATGGGGCCACCGATGTGGTCCGAATATCAGGCGGTGTGGGAAAAAGTGCAGCCAGAATCTGAGGAGAATTTTCTGGAGGAGTCAAAAAAGGGTCTGCAATCTGGCGCACTTGAGGTAGATGTGCACCAGAGTCTCCCTCGTGCTGCAGAAGGGGCCAGTTTTGTGGAGGGGGGTAAACCGCACCAGGTACATGCCCATGCTTATGGCTCCATGAAGGAGCTGCCAACTAATATCCCCAGCACACCAAGGTAGAATACAGACTGGCCCACCAGGGTCCCTCACCCTCCACAGCTGGTATCTCTCCACACAGTGTCAGGGCAGGACATGAGGGTGAGGAAATAAAGGGTACAAAGCATGAGGCATACAGTTATTTCCTAGGCGCGGTTCAGAGCTGGACCAGCTGCAAGTCACACAGATGTCTTAGGTGTTGTGGAGGGAGCAGCTGGGAGGAAGGGGGGGGGCTGGTGGTTCATGGGGCAGGGGCCCAATGGCAAGGTCCGGAGGGCCAGGGGTGAGGGGCAGGTGGGGAACACCCTCCCATGGGGCCTGCTCGAGGATGGCCCGAGAGATGGGCAGTCAGGCTACCTTCACATCTTGGAGTATGCACTGGGGCAGGGCCAGCTTTAGGAAATGCGGGGCCTGATTCAAATAGTTTCCACAGTGCCCACCGCTGAGGACCCGGAGCGAGTGAAGGACCTGCCGCCGAAGTGCCACCGAAGACCCAGAGTGTGGGGCCCTCTTAGGCATGGGGCCCGATTCGGGGGAATCAGGGGAATTGGCCTAAAGCCGGCCCTGCACTGGGGGACACCTGCTGCTGGGGTTGCTGAGCAGGCAACCATAAGGTGATGGGTAAGGAGAAGAGAAGAGGGAGAATGAAAGAGCAAAGAAAAAACACTGAAGGAAAAGCAGGGGATGGATGGTCTTGTAGACAATACACAGAACTGGGAAACAGTAGAGTTGGGTTCTATTTCTAGCTGTGTTACTGCCTTTCTATGTGACTTGGAGCAAGTTGCATAATTTTGTTTCTCCATTTGTGAAATAGGGATGATAATATTTCCCTTTCTCACAGAGAAGTGAAAACACTTAAGATCCTTGGATCAAAGTAATATAAATGCCATGTTGATCTGATTAAAATGTTTTTAAATTTTTTCAAAGCTGTTCAACATTTTCCCCTTTTTTTCCCACGAGTTTACGGAGTGATTGATTAATTCTTTTTGACAATTCAAACTCTGAATGAAAAATATCCACAACATGTTTAAAAAGTTTTCTTCCTGCCCCCTTCAAAATCTGCATTTTTGTACCTGCTCTAGAGCCAAGTATACTCACCGTCATATTCTCACTGTATTTATTTATTATAAAATGTGGAGACACACAGAGGCAGAAATCAGTTCACTTGCATCCCTGAAAACTCAGCAGCTATGTGCATTGGTGGTTCTCACTTTACAAAAGAGTGGACCAAATTTAATAGAGAGATTCTATTGGATGTCATCTGTTCCAATTTGTGATAGCACAGACTACCTTCCCTCCTATTTATGATCAGTGCATAATATCCCAGTGGCCACTACTGCAACTGCTTACATTGAAAATATTAGGGAAACATATAATGCATTTTTAGCTGTCTTTTAAGGAGAGTTAACATCTGGAAACAGGAAGGAAAACCAGCATCATTGGCCTGATATTCAGCAGAGATCATCACCAGCCACTACCATTGTTCTCCAATGGCTGGAAGCTGCTAGATGCTGAGGCTATCTGAAAATTTGACTACTTTATTGAGGTATCTATATGGAGAATGAGCACTTTTGTTTTTAGATTAGTTTGTTACTGATTTTCAAGAACAGACCAAAAAAAGGACAATAAAGTAAATGACTTACGGTTTGTATATGTTTCCAAGTACCACACACTTCACAGGATCTCCAAAAGGATTATGGAATTACGCAATTTTACCACTCGTCAAAGCTGCAAGACCAGACAGCACAAAAGCAGACAATACTACATAGACATAACGTCTTAGGGTGGGTGTAACAGTAGGGGAAAGCATACATTAATAGTAAGAGGAGGGGAAAAGATGTGGGTTAGGTGGAGTGAAGGTCTGGCATTCTTTCAGACATCTCAACAATTTTTTATCCAAATGTTTCTAGAAATGGGGTTCAAATCTCCAAATCCACACAATTGCTCTCTACAGCTCTTTCACTGCTAACTCAGACAAGTCAGAATACCACTGCTCCATTCTGGGCATAAGCCTACTTTACATTGTTGTAAAATCACACACTTGGGCCTGGATGAACAAAAGAAGTTAGCTGCCTAATTCCTGTTTTAGGCCCCTAAGTCTCATTTTTGGAGCCACTGTGATCAGGCCTGCCGACAGGAGAGGGCAAAGGGGACAATTGCCTAAGGGCTCGGGTGATTTAAAAGGGTCCAGGGGCCCCCAGCCGCTGCTACTGCTGCAGTAGCAGCAGCGGCCGGGAGCTCCGGGCCCTTTTAAATCACCCAGGAGGGCTGCAGCATGCCTAGGCATGTGAGAGCATTCCGGGCCCTGTGCTTTGGGGAGCCCTGCGGACTGTTGTGGGCAGTCCCTGGCCCTGGGGCCCGGAATTTCTGTCGGCAGGCCTGACTTTGATGCACAGAACTGCTGCTGGAATCATGTAGGCTTCTAAACTCACTCAGCGCCTAAGTTTATGCAGTAAAAGTTCCCTCTGCGCCTATGTCTCTGACACTGAGCATGTGCACTGCAGCTTCCTTGTGCTCCTTTTGATCAGTCAGTCCTTGGCGTTCATTGAAGCCCTCAAGAACCAAAGTGGTTGGTAAACCCAGCTGAAAACCTGACCACAAGTGACCAACCCACTCTCTGTCAACCACCCACAAGTGCTCCACAGACTACCAGTGGTCTGTAGATCTCAGTGTGAGAACCTGTGATGGAGAGCATAAAATAGAATAGACAGTTTCATTGTAACTCAGATGTCCTCAGATGTACAATGAATTCAGCACAGACAGCCTTCCAAACAATAGCAGGGGCAGGAGTACAAGGGTTAGAGTTTTTTATGGCTGGAGTAAAAAGTTTTGATTCCATAAAAGTGATTCTTGCAGAGGCTAATTTTAAAAACAAACAGATATATTCCAAAACTTTTAAAATACTTGGAGCACCCAACTGTGAAAGTCTCTCATGGTATTTGATTTTGGAAATAACTGATGATAACAGTAGCAAAGTGTAAATCCCAATCCACCTTCCAAAATTTAGTCTGCAATCTGTCCCAAAAGATATTTTTAAAGGAGAGCAAACTTCTCACCATTGGAGAGACTCACATATATACTTTGCACTAACATAATGATTAGGAAGGTACAGCTGTCAACATCACCAGTTTGGCTATTCCTATCTTGGGTTTTGAAATCTATTCTTGTTGTTCAGTCCTTATGAGTTTTGAATTTTTAGTAAGTTCTAAATTTGAATTTCTAAGGACAAACCCATCCCTTGTGTGTGTTTTTACAGACTAATAGTCACAAAAGAATTCCATGTGATTTTTCTGCTACCTACTAATTTAGCAAATCAGTTTTTAATCAAGATCAGAGAGTGCCCAAGTAGCTCCTTCTGCCTAAGTTTGTTAATGTCAGAAGTTAATGTAACATCAGTGGTACTCTGTGGTCCTCACAGTGTCTAGTGCAACATGAAATATGCAGAGGGTAGGATGCTCAATCAAAAAAGCCTGAGACTTTTTCCAGAATGTTGCTTAACAGGAAGATTTAACCATTCCAGAGTCAAATTTACTGGAACTCAATACACAGAAGATTTTACTTAGCTTTTCATTTACACCCGTTTTCTTGGTGCTTAGAAGGAAATTTCTCATCTGTTTCTCAGCTCAAATCTCCATTACTGAATAGTAGGAACTTTGCATGTCTGTCTTTCAGAACATCTGACAGAAGCCTGAGCTCAATACAGTTAAAGTGTATGCAAAAAAGTTAAATGAGTTTTAGACTGTACATTGTGCATATTGAATGACATGACTTTGATTGCTTCTTCTTTATTATGTTTTGTTATATGTTAATGCCTAGCTACCTATTTTTAATTACATTCCTAGGAGTATGAAAAGTATGGATAGGAAATGTAATTAAAAATAGGTATCAGTCAGTCTGTAAGTGACTTGTTACAATTAATTTCCACGTTTCTATGCAGCTAGCATCTTGAAATTATGGAATTATCATTCACCATTGAGGGTTTTTTTAAGTGCCACATGGGAAACTTGACTTTTCTTGGTTTTTATCAGATACTTGAAGTACCCTTACATGCATATTAAGGGTTTATGAGTTACACACATTTTTTTTTTTTTTTTTGGTATGCAGTGGTCTTGGTGGGTATGAGGCCTCCAATACAGGGAAATGAAAGTTGTCTGAGCTCACCTATTCTTATTGACTTGTTGGCTTAGAGGGCTCTGTTACGAAATCAGCACCATGCGAAGGGGTGGTGGAGGAGGCTACTCTGTTAGTCCAATGTCTCTGTTGTTTATGGGCTTCCTCATGCTTCTGCTTCAGTTAACCTCTCAATGAAGCAGCAGAGATATGGTAGCTGTGCTATGGAGATATGAAGCCTGCTGTATAATGAAGCAGCAGAGATATGGTAGCTGTGCTATGGAGAGCGTCTCAAGCACTGATACACAAGGCAGTATGCAGCCATGGAGCCTTTAAAGAGGACTGACAACTGAGCCTGTTATGCTCATACAAAGCACACGGGATCTTTATAGAGGAAGGTAAATACCCACCGCATTTTTTGAGAATACCACAGTTAGCATATGCTTTTTAGACACACACACACACACACACACACACACACACACACACACACGTCCTGCAGTGATGTTTATAGTTACCAGTCTGTTGTAGCTTGAGTCAATCCAGGGCCGGCTCCAGGCACCAGCTTAACAAGCAGGTGCTTGGGGCGGCCAAGGGAGAGGGGTGGCACCTGCGGCAATTCGGAGGCGGCAGGTCCCTCGCTCCCTCTAGGACTATCTAGGACTCCCTCTAGGAGTGAAGGACCTGCCGCTGAACTGCCGCTGCCGATCGCGGCTTTTCTTTTTTTTTTTTGCTTGGGGCGGCAGAAATGCTGGAGCCGGCCCTGCGTCAAGCTAATGGCCAGTTAGATTGAGCACAAGTGTGGAGCTGGGCTCTGTCGGTCACGATCCGATGCTCTGAGGCTTTACAGGACTGAACCCAGAGTTCCATGGCAAAACACCCCAGCTTTATAGTTGTAAATTCCCATTTGAGTCCATGCATTTTGCAATGTCATCCTGTCATCATTAGTCCTTAAGTGGTGTTATTATTTGATGGTTATTGTAGGGCTTCCCATCGTTATCTCCTATTTGTTGTCTCGCCTTCGGGGGTGCCTGCCTCACCTCTGAGGTCGTCAATGCTGCTAACATGTTTAACATCAGATACAATGGATGTTTTCTGATTGTCTCCTGGTCTTTCCAAGTCTCTCACTTCTTTTTGACCATCTGGATATTTGTGATGGCTTTCACACCTTATCTTTTCCTGATGCATGCATTCCTCATTCACACAAACAATCTTACCTTGTAAATCAAGCCTTGCTAAATCTTATAACTAAAACAATTCACATTGGGCTTTAGACTCTCAACATTCCTCTAATTTTCTTAACATAGATGCAATAGAGAATCCTGTCTCTTACTTTCTAATTTGTAATACATATAGGAAACCATAGTAGCTTTAGAACTTATTCTAAAACAAAAAGAAGAACAGGAGTACTTGTGGCACCTTAGAGACTAACAAATTTATTAGAGCATAAGCTTTCGTGGACTACAGCCCACTTCTTCGGCAGTATGCAGCCATGGAGCCTTTAAAGAAGTGGGCTGAAGTCCACGAAAGCTTATGCTCTAATAAATTTGTTAGTCTCTAAGGTGCCACAAGTACTCCTGTTCTTCTTTTTGCGGATACAGATTAACACGGCTGCTACTCTGAAATCTAAAACAAAAGGATGACCATAATTAGTCATAAGGATTGTTCTGGTCTGTCATTCCTTTCTGCTATTCAAAAAGGGTGGCTGACAAGATGAAATGAAATCATACATTAATTCTCATAGTACATTATAAAATCCAGCTCCTACAAGCCAAAGAATCTTTGTGTCCAGTCCACTGACCAGGGTCGGCTCCAGGCGCCAGCCGACCAAGCACGTGCTTGGGGCAGCACATGGAAAGGGGTGGCCAATCTTGGGGTGGCATTCAGGGTTTTTTGTTTTTTTTGGGGGGGGGGTCGGTAGGGCGGCGCTGGGGG
>NC_048298.1:224192425-224222255 GCF_013100865.1 Trachemys scripta elegans | reverse complement strand
CTCCGCGGGAGGCTGGGGGGTTCGGTGGTGCAGCTCTCCGCGGAGGGCTGGGGGGTTTGGCGGCACGGCGCTCCATGGGAGGGAGCTGTTCGGCTGCACAGCGCTCCACAGGGGACTGGGGAGTTCGGCGGCGCAGCGCTCCGCGGGGGGGGTGAGGGGGGGCGGTGCGGGGGTTCAGCGGCGCAGCGCTCCACGGGGGGGGGGGGGGGGTCAGCGGCGCAGGGTTCCGTGGGGCGGGTGGTGGCGCAATGCAGAGGGTGTGTGTTATGGTGGCGCTATGGAGGGCGGCACTCTTTTTTTTTGCTTGGGGCAGCAAAAAAGTTAGAACCGGCCCTGCTACTGACTCATAACAATCGACAAAATCGTTACATGCAAATTAGCTGCAGGTAGCTGGTGATTGGTTGAGTTACCGCTGAAATCACATTGGTCCAACTTCAGACTCACCTGACCTGTTGACATGATCTTTCCTGTTGCCTAGATTATCAATACAATTGGATGCAACAATTGTTAATAGCTTCCTTAATTACAACCTATTTTTTTCAAATATAGCATATGCACAAAATGTCAATTCACTTTAATTATATATTTCATACACAAAGAATAAGTTCTCTAATTTGGAGAGATATGTGGTATTTTTGATACATAATTAAGGGACTGAATCCGTGCTTAAGTGCAAAACAGAACTCTACTTTAATTATGAAGCCAAGACTGGTGCCTTCATAATATATATGTGTATGTAAGATCAATAAGTCATGAAACAAGTACACCAGACCCAGTAATTTTTCATTATTTTCTAATATTTCAAACTAAATTTGAATTTCTCCTCCTGGAGGGAAAACAAGCTTTGGGTTTTTTGTTTGTTTGTTTGTTTGTTTTGTTTTGTTTTGTTTTAAATTGAACTCTGTTGCATGATTTTCAGTCCTTGAAACCTAAGACTTGTTTTATTTGTTTGTCTATTGTTGTGACCATTAATTTTCCTAAATGTGCAAATATCCTTTTACAATTTTGCAATTCAAATGAATTGTAACTAGTTCTATTTGCAGACAACTTTGGTAGTTCAGTTTAATGAGGCTTCAGATTTATAATGGATTATTTTCAAGGAATAAAATTTTAATGATTGGGTTCATTACGCTGAATTTTGAAATATGGCATGTTTCTAGGCCCTAAGGCCTAGCCAGAGTGCTTCAGCTTCATCTCTGACTTTCCAGAAGCAGACATGATTGATCTTTTGATGTGAAACCAGAGGGAAATGACTATCTAGGTCACTTGAAAAACTTAAATGGGCAGTATACACATGGGATATCAATATTTTACAGTTAGACTAGGAGCTCACATAAGACAGTTTACTGGAAATTTTTTACTTAATACCACTAAAAGCTACAATGCACTCTTTGCATCATGTTATCTAATTACAGCCATACATTCCTTATCCTGCCACTCAATAAAAAGTTCATTTGTTTCAGAGATGTGCAACATATTCAGTATCTGCAACTTGCATCTAGCACACACGCAGACAGCAAAGCCCTTTTTTCCCACTCTTCTGAACTATCATTCTTATGGCTTCCTGCCTGGAAAAGGACCATATAAAGTGATACTTTTAGAAATCACTTTGCACAGGCAGTTAGTCATAATTTGTATTGCTGTATTATTTCTACAAGGAACATAGCAACTATGTATGTGTAACACTGACAGACCCAGGTCATTGGTGGGCAGGATTGAATCTGGGGCTTCTGGAGCTTAGTTCATGAGTCTCTACTGCATGAGCTAAAAGCCAGTTGGCTCATAGATAAGGCTATAGTGCAGACTCATTTAACTCTCTCTAAGTGGTCTCGCTGCCACTAGATGGGACAGAACAGCACACCCAGAAGGTATGTGGGTTACATATGCATATGGCACTATAGTTCCAAAAATGGCAGTCAGAGCAGTGAGATGCATGCTGTTGCTTCTTCAGGAAACAGTAGGGTAAACAGAAAAGTTTTCCCCCAACTTACAGGTCAGTGGGCACCCCCTATATTAAGGCTTGCTCTGCACACAGTGTTTTTACAGGTTAGGGATGTGATTTGGGGGCGGGGGTTGTTTAACCAATATAATAATACTGGT
Organism: Trachemys scripta elegans; assembly: GCF_013100865.1. Lineage (NCBI taxonomy): Eukaryota > Metazoa > Chordata > Testudines > Emydidae > Trachemys > Trachemys scripta. Next base: position 224,220,155 of record NC_048298.1, on the reverse strand, counting down.
ACAAGTGCTAGTATGGATACAGTTATAAAAGATATAAAGGTGTTGTATACTGGTCTGTCTTAAACCTATATGGGAATAAATTTTACTCATAAAGGAAATTTATACTGATATAACGACATGCTTACTGAGGAGGGTAGGGGGGACAGGGATAGTGCTTTGACCATACCAGTAGAGTTAAAACAGTAAAACTTGTATGAGTAGACAAAGCCTTTGTCTGTCTGTAAGACTCTAAATACTGGTGATGAGAGAGACAAGCGCTTCTTGTCTGAGCTGCAGAAGAGCTCTGTGTAGCTCAAAAGCTTGTCTCTCTCATCAACAGAAGTTGATCCAATAAAAGATATTACCTCACTCACCTTATCTCGCTAATATCCTGGGACCAATATGGCTACAGCAATAATGCATGTAAGACCCTAACACATTTTTAATTGCTCCAGCAGTATAATGATCATTTAAGCTGCTTCACAGCTGTCCCCAAATCATTTAGAAAACCTGGTGCAATGCATAAAATTACCTTGTAAGTAACTGATAGAGGCATATGATTAATATTTCATGATTAATTTCTTAAGCGGTAAGATATACTTTCAAGAACCCTTAAACTCAGCTGTAATTAATTATAAATTGGAATATAGGTGCCTTATAGTTGCCAAGTATTGGACATGTTCCATTTTCTTCATCATATGGACTAATATGCTGCACTTAGACAAGTCAGAATGCATGCTTGGGTTAGATTTTTAATTTCTTTTAAAATCATGGGTTAGGAAATTGTCTGACAGATATGAAAATATGAGGTTCTAGAAAACAACGTGAGTTAGTAATCAAATGGAAACAAGTACTGTAGGAAGATTAGTGGCATGAGAAGAAGTGGGAGAGAAAATGGTGACCACGCATCAATGCCAGGATATGTCAGGACCTCCTGCGAGTGTGTGTTTGAGCTGTGGTCATGCTGGGAGATCTTTTGAGTGGCCTATTTGAATGGTGATGTTGAACACCATTGAGGGGTAATGATTAGGGAGCTGAAATGAGTTCTGAAGTTGAGAAATGGTCTTATTGGGAAGTGAGAAAGATAAATGAAACATTGAGGAAGAGGTTTTGAGGAGAAAAGATGATGATGCTGGGAAGAGAGAGGAGTACTTCAATTTAAAGGGGCTTAGCAGAGGACTGGATGGCTCCAGGGACTGAGATACAAACCACTTTATTTCTATGGTATTAGTTCAAATTTGACCCTAATCAGTGCTAGTGACAGAAAGTTGTTACCATCTGACAGGCATTCATGATCTGTGTGAAATGAGCCAGTGAGTACAGTACTTGATGTGCCCACATCACAAAAATCATCACTGCTACAGTTAGCACTAATTAGTAGCACCTTTGCCAGCAATCTTGGCAAAGAAGTCAAGCACTGAATGTATCTGGAGACTGCCTATATCCTCTCTCCCAAAAAGGGGTTCTTCCAGTTTAGAACAGAGGCAGGTTGGTGAGGAAGCTTGCATAGTACATGTTATGTGGATCAAAAGAGCACCTCATTTTTAATGCTGTTAGATTGACACCTTTGTGGACCCTTAAAAATTAAAATGAGGTGATAAACATAAAGGCCTGGAGCTGAAAGAGTTGCTCAGAACACAGGACTATGAAGTAGAGGAGCAATAAGACATTATTGCTGGAAGTCAACGGAGAAGAGTCCCAATGTTTAATATTAATTAAAGGATGGAATTGAGTAAGTCCAGTTAGAGACTGGAAGGGGTATCTCAAGTTAGTTTAATCATTTGAGCTGTTCAAGGATGGGTTTTTATGACCACTAGAACTGGTCAAAAATTGGAAAAACAATTTTAAGAAAAATATTGAAGTTGTTCCCATTTCTCATGGCTTCAAAATATAACAATGTCCCTTGCTTTTGATGTTTTTATTAAATACTTTTTTGAAAAATTTTGAATTTTCTCGACCCCCATCTTGACATTTTTTATTCCCCCGCCCCCCTTTTAGCCTCTGAGTGCAATAAAATGAATGATGCCTAGGCTTTCCCCTCCCCACTTTTCCTTTGGCTACTCTGTCACTTTCAAATACTTATGCAACATTGAGAAAGTTGCAGAGTGGCAAAGGGAATAATAATTTTGCCAAATTTTGATTGATTGAGCAGAAAATTTCCAAATTTAGTCTAAGCCTTAGACTGAGAAGTTATAAAGTTTCTGTTCAAATGGTTTAACCACTTCCATGAATGAGGCTAATGAAAACTAGGTGGTTTTCAAATGTTAATTTCCTCCAGCTGTTTCTTCGAGAACTCTGATGTCTTCATGCTTTGACATAAGAACTTGAAATGTGGAAGGGGGAGTGCTCCTGGAATCAGATGGGTGCCTATTGCTGTCTCCATGAAAGTACACTGAGATCTGGCTGAATTATAAGCCTCTTAAAATTGCCATTTGAACATGCTCAGTAGTACTTGTCTATAGAGGAAACCAGCATGATTCTGCTACCAGTTACTCCTTTATCTCAAGGGGCAGAGGTGCTATGGATTTAAAAGTCTGGGATTTCACACCTGTTGATCATCCATGTGGGGGATATATGAGTCCACATAGTGAGATTTTGATTATTTGTGTTTGTTTGTTTTACAAAACATCTGAGAATTTAGTTGGCAAAGTCAAAAATTCAAAAGTTAAGGAACTCCAGAATTAAGGTAGTCTTTCCAGCCTAAATTAAACCCAGTTGTGATTATTTATTCTAATAACATTTTTAATTACATGAGCACATGCTATTTGTTCTACCAAGTCTTACTCCGTTCAGTGCAAAATATGGACAATGAAGGGATATCATAAATCAGGACCTGCAGCGGAGCTAGTCTCCAAGCAGCCTCATCAGTACAGCAGGCCTGCAGCAGGCTGCCTGATTAGCCACACAACCTGATTGGCTGCAGGGGCCAGCAGGCCAGCTCTCAAGCCAGCAGCAGTTCCGTGGTTCCTCCGTGCTCATGCCCATCAGTGTGCTTGCTCCTGTGTTACGCTGTGCCTGTGCTTTTGCTCTGCACCTAGCCTTATCTCTGTGCTACCCCTGCCTTGAATCCCTCCTTGCCTGCTATCCTCCTTGCTCTAGTTCCTGACCTGGCTTGGGCCGTGGCTTTTGGCTTCTGGCTCCGGCTTGACCCTCAGCTCCAGTATCCTGTCCTACTCTCTGGTTTTACCCTTGGCTCCAGTTTCTAACTACTGACTCTGGTTTTGACCCCAGTCCTTGGTTCCTGATGCCCACTCCAACCATTGAGCTAGACCACCCTCCTCCCAGTCAGCTGACAATGGGGCCGAGACTTGCAAGAAGAGAGAGGATGTTGTGTGTAAGGCCCTGAAATGGATCCTATCTCTGTCTCGGCCATAGACTTTCTATCTGATGTTCAGCAAGATTTCATAATGCATACACAAAAGTGGGCCAGATTAGCACTACAAGGGCAACCTTAATTCTGGAATTTCCTAACTTTTGAATGCTTGACTTTGCAACCGTAATGTTCTTTTATCATAGGGGTTTTTTTTGCAGGTAATGTTTTATATAAGAGATTATACTGTATTATTTAATAAAGCTGCAGCTTTTCATGTTTGGGAATGTTTCTATTTATTTACTGAGTTTACAATGATAACTTTCTATGTAGAATTTGATTATTTTATTTTTTCACATACACTATATGATATAGTTATGCTTGCAGAGTCTGATACACAGTAATTATATGATAGAGAAGTATTTTCAAGGCTCAGATTAGAAACTGAAAGATTCCATGTCTTCCATAGGGCTGTTTTGTTCTCATCTGTTGGAAAAGAACAAGATCATTTTCAATCTCTGGTAACAAGTGACGAGTGCATCCCATTTGTGTCAAGATATGCCATGGGAACTGACAGTCTGCATCCCAACTTAACCTTACTGTCTTGTGATGTCCCTGCCCCACTGTGTCAAAGACTCAATGCATGTGTTCTTTTTTATAGTTCAAGTGCACCTTGATGGAGAAGAGTAATTTGTTTTTTAAATTACAGGGGAGGTTTATGCTATCGATTACCTGGATTTTATAACATGCTAAACTGGAGTTTTAATACTCAGAAACGTGAATTTGTTTCAGTATAAAACAAAGTATTTATAAAGCATAAATGAATCAAGAATGTTAGCTACATTAATTTCATATGCCACAGAATAGAACATAAGTATTCCACATGCTATGTGAACTTTATTTTCCTGGGTAGTGCAGGAAAATATTGTCCTATTTTTATGGTGACACTGGAGTTAACACTTACAGATGCCATTGTTTAAATATTGGATTTAGTTCATTGTAGGCCAGCATGGCTTGGAATGGAAAATCACGTTGCAGTATACTAGCTTGATAAAACTTGTCACCATAATAGGAAGTGGTAGTTACTCTTCAGTAATCTCAAGGTGTTAACAAGATGTCTGCCAGGGCTGTGATAAGATGTTCACATCCAATAAAGCCTCACATCTGGGGTGTAAGGATTATATGGGCTACACAGTGTTCCACTAACAGCTTTTGCTGTGATTGCAGATACATCACCTTTATTATTGTGGCTAGGAGTATGTCTGATAAACTTAGTCACCAAAAGTTGTTCTGACTAACATCTTGTAGCATAAATTACCTGGGAAGTTTCAGAATGTTCTGGTGTGTGAAAAACAGGACACCATAGATAATTTTCCTTCCTTCTGAACTCATATCACTTCTGCAAAGCATTTGCACCCGACTGTAATTTCCACTAAGGTCCCATAACACCATTCTGACCTTGTTAATGACAGTTATGGGTACTTTAAAGCCCTCTATGCTGCCAGGGTGGAGTAAAGGGCCTTTTGTGTCAGGACTATTTCATCATCTGCCTGAGGCCTAAGACAACGGATATGTTTATAGTCTTTGTGTGATACTAAAATTGTTCAGATGTGCAAGATCCCACTGTTTGTCAGTGGGGGGAGGGGAGAAGAAAGGGACGATGCAAGGAGCCTTCTGCTCTGCTACGTATCTCTCCATTCCTGTTCATGATGGCGTATGTGTTGCATTCTCTTCAAAGTTGGTGCAACTGCCTGCTCCCTCAGCCTACCTCCCTACTGTTCCTTGACTCAGTCTGTAGCTTAATGTCAGAATTAAACCCAAAGAGTTCCACTAGCAAACAGGATTCAGACAATATGCTGTCTCAGGCTTGGCAGTTCAATGGTGAAAGCTTATTAGAGTCATAGACTTTAAGGTCAGAAGGGACCATTATGATCATCTAGTTGGACCTCCTTCACAACGCAGGCCACAGAATCTCACCCACCCACTCTTGCAACAAACCCCTGACCTATGTCTGAGCCACTGAAGTCCTCAAATCATGGTTTAAAGACTTCAAGGTGCACCCATGCCCCACACTGCAGAGGAAGGCGAAAACCCCCCAGGGCCTCTGCCAATCTCCCCTGGAGGAAAATTTCTTCCCACCCCCAAATATGGTGATCAGCTAAACCCTGAGCATGTGGTCAAGATTCACCAGCTAGACACCCAGGAAAGAATTCTCTGTAGTAACTTAGATCCCAACCCATCTAACATCCCATCACAGGCCATTGGGCATATTTACCGCTAATAGTCAAAGATCAATTAATTGCCAAAATTAGGCTATCCTATCATACCATCCCCTCCATAAACTTATCAAGCTTAGTCTTGAAGCCAGATATGTCTTTTCCCCCACTGCTCCCCTTGGAAGGCTGTTCCAGAACTTCACTCCTCTGATGGTTAGAAACCTACGTCTAATTTCAAGTCTAAACTCCCTGATGGCCAGTTTATATCCATTTGTCCTTGTGCCCACATTGGTATTGAGCTTAAATAATTCCTCTCCCTCCCTGGTATTTATCACTCTGATATATTTATAGAGAGCAATCCTATCTCCCCTCAGCCATCTTTTGGTTAGGCTAAAGAAGCTGAGCTCTTTGAGTCTCCTTTCATAAGACAGGTTCTCCATTCCTGGGATCATCCTAGTAGCCCTTCTCTGTATCTGTTCCAGTTTGAATTCATCCTTCTTAAACATGGGAGATCAGAACTGAACACAGTATTCCAGATGAGGTCCCACCAGTGCCTTGTATAATGGTACGAACACCTCCTTATCTCTACTGGAAATACCTCGCCTGATGCATCCCAAGACCTCATTAGGTTTTTTCATGGCCATATCACATTGGCGGCTCATAGTCATCCTATGATCAACCAATCCTCCGAGGTCCTTCTCCTCCTCTGTTACTTCCAACTGATGTGTCCTCAGTTTATAACCAAAATTCTTGTTATTAATCCCTAAATGCATGACCTTGCACTTTTCACTATTAAATTTCATCCTATTACTATTACTCCAGTTTACAAGGTCATCCAGATCTTCCTGTATGATATCCCGGTCCTTCTCTGTATTGGCAATACCTCCCAGCTTCATGTCATCCACAAACACTATTAGCACATTCCCACTTTTTGTGCCAAGGTCAGTAATAAAAAGATTATATAAGATTGGTCCCAAAACCGATCCCTGAGGAACTCCACTAGTAACCTCCCTCCAGCCTGACAGTTCACCTTTCAGTATGACCCGTTGTAGTCTCCCTTTATTATTATTCAGTATGACCTGTTATTAGTACTCCTGAGGGATCTCCCTAACCATAAGTGCTGGAACTAGCGGTGGGGGGGGGGGGTAGAGGGAGGTGCAGCGGTCCTAGTCCTCCATCCTTGGCACCATGTCTCAATTCCAGTTTTCCCTAGGGTGACCAGATGTCCCGATTTTATAGGGATAGTCCCGATCTTGGGGTCTTTTTCTTATACAGGTTCCTATTATCCCCCACCCCCCTCCCGATTTTTCACACTTGCTGTCTGGTCAGCCTAATTTTCCCAGCACTCACCCTCCTTGTTTTTTTGGCCCAGTCTTCCACTCACCCCCTCCAAGCCCCCTCTCACCAGTCTCCCTTCAAGCCATCTCCTCCTGCACCCTACCTAGGCACTAGCCAGGGGAGCATTGAGAGCACAGGAGAGTCAGTCCCCCTGTGCACAGTTCCTGTGGGTGGCACCACAGCCACCCAGTGCTGCTGAGAGCAGCAATTCCAGAGAAAGTCCTGCTCACATCCCCTGCAGAGCCAAGCTGAAGCATGCTCAGTACAGATGGAATCTTCAGCAAATTTAGCTGCTAACTTGAGTTTTTTCATAGGTTTATAACTTAATCAAATTTGGATGTGGTTTTTTACCCTCACAAAAATAGCAAAAGACAAATCTCTGATGCCAGAGAGGCTCTCCCACCCCAAGCCAAATTTCTAGTCCCTGCTCCAATCACACAGGCACAAGAACTTTTCAACCACACAGTTTTAAGGTTTTTTTTTTAATAAGGACAAACTAATGCATTTTCTCAACCTCATTCTGGGGAATGGCTGAACCATTTTTGTTAAAAATTTCTAAAAACATTCAACCTATGTCAGACACCCAGCATGGGAAATTTCAGCTGAAATGGTAAAAGTTTTGCAAAGTTATAAACAACTGAAAGCCAGGTTTTTATAATGGAAGATGTCAGGCAACCTTAACTATAGGTGTTACTACCTGCACCATCATAATTAGTTTATAGATCAGGTGTTGATAATATGGAATCAGTACTACTTGCTGAAAATGGCTTCCTCTTTGCAGCTCTTAACAGTGGATTACTTTAGCAACATGGACAATTAAATTCTGCCTGCCCACTGCAGTTTCAACTGAATTTGGAAAGCTAACTTCAGATCCTGGTTGGTTGATAAAATGAATAGTATTGACATAAATACTTAGATTTCTGTAAGGCATTTGACTTGGTCACATGACATTTTGATTAAAAAGCTTAAATAATATAAAATTAACCTGGCACACATTAAATGGATTAAAAGCTTACCAACTGATAGGTCTCAAAATGTAACTGCAAAGGGGGAAATCATCATCGAGTGGGTCTTTCTCCAGTGGGGTCCCACAGGGATCAGTTCTTGGGCCTATGCTATTTGACATTTATATCAATGACCTGGAAGAAACCATAAAATATCATTGATGAAGTTTTCAAATGACATAAAAAATTGGGGAAGTGTAAATAATGAAAAGGACAGCTCACTGATTCAGAGCAATTTGAATAGTTTGGTAAACTGGGTGCAAGCAAACAATATGCATTTTAATATGGCTAAATACAAATGTATACATCTAAGAAAAAAGAATGTTAGCCACACTCAGACAATGGGGGACTCTATCCTGGAAGCAGTGACTCTGAAAAAGGTTGGTAGATAATCAGCTGAACATGATCTCCCAGTGTGATACTGTGGCCAAAACAGCTAATGTAATCCTGGATGCATAAACAGAGGAATCTCACAGAGATGTAGAGAGGTTATTTTACCTCTGTATTTGGCACCTGTGTGACCACTGCTGGAATACTATGCCCAGTTCTGGTGCCCACAATTCATGAAGTTTGTTGATACATTGGAGAGGGTTCAGAGAAGAGCTGTGAGAATGATTAAAGGATTGGAAAACAGGCTTTATAGTGATAGATTCAAGGAGCCCAGTCTATTTATCTTAACAAAGAGAAGGTTAAGGGGTTACTTGATTATAGTCCATAAGTGTCTACATGAGGAACACATATTTAACAATGGGCTCTTTAATTTAGCAGAGAAAGGTATAAGATGATCCAATGACTGGAAGTTGAAGCTAGACAAATTCAGACTAGAAATAAGGTGTACATTTTTAAACAATAATAGTAAGTAACCATTGGAACAATTTACCAAGAGTTATGGTGGATTCTCCATCACTGACAATTTTTAAATTAAGATTGGATTTGTTAAAAATAGACATGCTCTTGGAATTATTTTGGAGAAATTCTATTGCCTGTGTTATACAGGAGGCCAGACTAGGTGATCACGGTGCTCCCTTCTGACTTGAAATCTGTGACTCCTACACAGTTGTATAGTGCTGTTATACATTGTTTAACAGTTCTCGCTTTCAACCCAGAGTTTGTAGTGGAATGGCTGGCGCATTCCCTTTTGGACCTTCCACGCACCCTGACACAGCTATGATTCCCCCCTGGGGCAGGGGAGGGTACGAGTCTCTATCTCCAGTGTTTACTGAGGCATTCTGTGACCCACCGGCTAATTGTCCCTTCAGTCTTGTCCTCTTCTGAGTGGGATTGAGGGACTCAGCCCCAAAATGTTCTATAACAAAAAGTAAAAACATAAATCAATATTGGGACATCCCTCAGTCTTCAAGGGGGCATTCCTGCCCTTTCTTTCAGGTTTTGCTTGGATCCCTAACAGTCTCTGATTCATGCATTGCTCACTCTTTGGGGTCTAAGGGCTGCTCCAACTAGTAAGCCCATTTATCCACAACACTGCAGGTGAGGGTCCCTTTAGGCAGAGAGGCAAAGCTCCACCCTCCTTCCTGGCCAGTCAGCCCTGAACAGAGCCAGGGTCCTCTCCTTGTATTCCCTCTCGAGGCTTGGCATTGGCTGCAGGTATAGAAGTGCAGCCCTAGGTAGGCCCACTGGCTCTCCTTAACCCCTTCTTTGCTGGTGGGGACCTCTCTGCCCCATCACAATGTTATTTACCTACCTATAGATGCTGTTGGGAATTAAGTATAGTGAAGTCCTGTACAGCATTTTAACAATATTTGCAAATATATGGGGCTTCAATATATCGGTTATTATGGGGAATGTAGTTTTAAATCACTATCTCATCTCTGAATTACTGCAGGCATAATGTTGATTGCTAGGTGAGCTATTTGTATGGAAACCAATTTCAGAACCCAAAATTGATGCAAGTGAAACACCAGGATTATTACAGGTTCAGGTTTCTCATAAGCCACATTTTACTAAGTGCTGTGCTATAGTGTAATTGTCTTTTTCAAGTGAATGTTGCATAATATTTATAGAACTATCTCAGTTGTGCAATAGGTCTGATTGTGCCTTGTCTTAGTCACAGAAAAAAGAGCATGCCTGAGGGCGTTGCAATAACCATTCTTAGTATTCTGCCAGATCCATCACTTTAAATACAAGTGCATTTTCCCTTGTATTTCATTTACATTTCATTTACAAGATGCTATTCTGATAGTACTTTAACTAGCGTGGGCTCAAAATGGAGCATTGAATCAAGTGATTATGTAAAGGAGGAGGGAACAACTATGCTGGGCTAGACTACAGAAGTAACTGTGGGGCAGGGATCATCTCTTCCTTTGGTTTTGTACTGCACCTAGCACAAAAACATTCCAATCCTGACCAGGGCCTCCAGGAACTATTGTAATATAACGATTAAATAATACCTGTCTTAAGCATTGGGTATGCCTGGTGTGACCTAGAAGGGTCCAGGAGCCAGGGCTGATTCTGACTGAGCCAGGTGGTTAGGCCATTGAAGTGCTTTCTGACATACCTGAGTCCTGAGTGCTCATTAGACATTTCAGGGCCTTTCACTGGTTTTGTTAAGTTGTACATGTTGGTCAGCTAAAGACAACTAAAAGAATACAGTACAATACTGGCACCCAATTCTGCAATGAAGATGCAGATGAAACTCAGTGACTTCAGTGGGGATCTTGCATGTGTAATGATTTCAGGTTTGGACCTTAGAATGATAATGGAAAAATATACCTTCCCTTTAGTTCTCATCTTTCTTCCTCTGGCACTGATGTCAGCAGCACTCAGACAAAAACACAGGCCACAGGTGACTCTTTGTCTGAATGTTTGTCATCACACAGTTTTCTTTCAGTGCTGCCATCTGGATCCTTTGGCAGTTCCACAGGCAATCATGTTGTTGGCTCTAGGGCTGCCTCTGGGGCTCTCAAGTGGCTAAGATGCCTTGTCAGCTCAGATGTCATTTATCTCTTGACTTGACTTTGATCTTTAGGAGTTTGTGCAAAATTATCTGCTGGAGAAAAAAATGTTTTTGTAACTTTCCACTTTGATATGTGCATGAAGGATTTTTAAAGGAAGAAGATGGGGCTCAGTCCCTCTATCTACACAGAGTTATAGTGTACATATTGTATTGTGTTCGATAAATATGTTTTTAATGTATAAATAAGACAACACATCCATCCTCAATCTCTGTGTACAGATTTCTAACCCCTTGTTTGTTGCACGATACAGAATCTTTTATGTTGTTTTGACATTGTCTAACAGGTGCCAGGACTGGCACCATGCAGAAATACTGAAATGTTACTCCACTCCCATTTGTTTTTAATAGGGAATTCTCATTTTTCCAATAAGGAGAAAATTGTATCATTGCCACTGGCAAACATCTGTGTTCCTGATATGTCTAATGCTATCTCTAATTTGTTTTTGTGAAGCAAACTCAAATTTTCCCCTTTATATCTTCAAAGTCATGTGTGAGGTTTTAGCAGGCTATTCCCTTAAAGTGAATGGAAATCATATTGTTAAACACCAGCTTAGTGCTTTAAGTATTTGAAAGGCAAAAATAGAAGGTAAGTTTAGGTTAGAACAAACAAAATGGCATGATTCTCTGTAAGCCAATCTTTAAACCAAAATATTTGTATGTATTAATTTTCTTGACACTTTCGCTTACTAAAGTGTGTGTGTGTGTGTGTGTGTGTGTGTGTGTAGCCCATTTTGGGTTTACAACATGAAGTTTCTGGGGGCTATGGTTCACTGGACCTTTCTGCTTACCACTCCCACTGGATGATCCTACCTGTAACAAAGATGATACTGGAAAAGGAGGTACCGTGAGTTTTCCCCAAGTTAAACTTGTTCCTTTTCTTGAGTGAAGGAAATGCAGTGATAGAAACATGCTGAATTTCGAGCTGGTATAAGGGGATGGTTTCTAACCTAAGTTCATTGAAGCAGATCCTCAGCCAGTGGTGTTGAAACAATTTGTATAGTGGGGGTGCTGAACGCCATTGAACAACATTTTAAATTCTGTATCTGATGGAAATTACTTCAAGCCAGCACCCTTAGTTCTAGCACCCCTTTCTTCCCTGGCATAGCCAGGTTTTAAGAGCAGGGGGAGCAAACACAAAAAAGGCGCGCCCCCCCTTGGCTCCTCCTCCGGCTGCTCCGCGCCCACCCAGCTCCTCTCCCACGCCCCCCCATCTCATCCCTGCTGCCATTGTCCCTGGCCAGCCCTTCCACACCCCTCGAATGGGCCCAGCAGCACAGCCCGTCCTCGCTTCTCCCCCCGGCTGCCGGCCCCCCTATTGCTGGACAGCACGCGCCCAGCCCAGCCCCGCTGCCGCACGTGCTCCCCCCAGGCCCCCCGCTGCTGCACGTGCTCCCCCGGGCCCGGCCCAAGCGCTCCGGACCCAAATGGGCCCAGCAGCGCAGCCCGTCCCCGCTTCTCCCCCCAGCCACCACCTATTGCTGGGTGGCACGCGCCCAGCCCAGCGCCACTGCCACACATGCTCCCTCCGGCCGCCCGCCGCCGCACATGCTCCCCACTGCCTGAGTGCTCCGGACCCAAACGGGCCCAGCAGTGCAGCCCATCCCCATCTCTACCTGGCTGCCTGGCATGCTCCTCCGGACGCGCCTGCCGCCGGCCCCCTGGCTCCTCCGGCCGTGCTGCCCTTCAGAGAGGAGCAGGCCCCACCCGCTGGCGCCATATAACGTAACCCCTAAGGCGCCGTTTTTGAAAAATGTCCTGAGGGGAAGCGGCTGCTTCCCCTGCACCCCACTAGCTACGCTACTGCTTTCTTCAGCCGATGTACATTATCATAATTCCATTGACTTCAATGAAGGTATGACAATTTACATCTGCTGAGGATCGGCCTCATTTTTAGAAAGACAAGGTGGGTGAGAGAGACAAGCTTTCAAGCTTACACAGAGCTTTTCTTCAGGTCTCGGAAATGTACTCATTATTTTGTAGATTAATAATATTTTTTATTCTTCTACTGCAGTGGTTCCCAAAGTGGGGTTCGCGAACCCCTGGGGGTTCGCAGAACGTTCCAGGGGGTTCGCAAGAAAAATTTCATTAATGGCAGCCAGAGGACTCTGCTGGGATCCAGTTGCAGGGCAGACAGCCTGAGCCCCAAGGAGAGCGGGGCTGGGCAGTTTGAGCTGGCAGCCCGAGCCCCTCCCCTGTCAGCCAGGGAACCGGCAGCCTGAGCCTCGTGGAGAGCGGGCAGTTTGAGCCGACAGCCCGAGCCCTCCCCATCAGCGGTGGAGCCAGCAGCCCGAGCCTTGGGGAGAGTGGGGCCGGGCAGTTTGAGCCAGCAGCCCCAGCCCTCCCCTGTCAGCGGGGGAGCCAGCAGCCCCGAACCCCAGCACTCCATGCGGGGTGCAGGTGGCAGCTTAGATCCCTGTCCCACCTTCCTCGGTGGAAGAAAAGCTGTTTGCGAGCCAAACCAGCCAGAAGCACGTTGTAGCCAGTGTAGGAGTGTTAAGGTGTCTCAGTAATTGTCCTTCTCTCTGGAGTGCTGATTTGCTTCAGTGAGTGAATCTTCTCAGTTTCTAGTTTGTTGGTTGTTAGCAGTCTCTCTCTGTTATTTTTATTAGAACTTTTGTACACAAGTAAAATGGATAAGTGGCTGAAAAAGGAAAGTGTAAAGACACTGGAATCAGCTAGTGTTTCCTCAAGTCCACACTGTGGAAAATCTAAGTCTAATGATCATGATGGTTTGGCATCAGACTTCACTGCTTCCTCAATTTCCCCAAGCTGGTTGTCTCTTGGTTTTTAAACAATTTGGCCTTTCAGCTCTTTCGGGGGGTAGACAAAAAATCTAACAAAACAAAACAAAACAGATATCCAGCAGCCTCATACTACGTCTTCCCCTGTTTGATCAGAGTGTTCCCTCCCAGGGGCACACAATATTTTCATTCCTGCTGGTCCATGATTCCTCTTCTTACCCCTCCTGGGCTGAACAGTCTATTTGTATGTTGGTCCAGGTGCCACAGAAGGGGAATTTCCTCCCACCCTTGCTGGAAGTCCCAGCCTAGTCCATTGGCAACCGTGAGTGTCAATTCCCTTCAACGCCCATCAGCCTATCCTGTTCAGGCTACTTTCTTCTAGAAATACCCTTCTAATTTCTTTTGAATCGGGGCTCTTTCAAACACTCTTGTATTATTCTTAGTGGGGGGAGGTGATGTATCATGGGGGATGGAACACAACTGGGGAGTCTGGCACATGGAGCAGAATGGGGATGTGAGACAAATGAACTACGACTCCCAGGATGCACCATAGTGACTTCTTGACCAACATATTTCTGTTTTCATCTGGAAAAAAAAAACAGTTTTGGGGTGTTTGGTTTATTGATGAAAAATTAAACATTTCCACAGAGAGCAGATGTTTAGTTGCAAACCCAATTTTCCATTGAAAAACAGTTTTAATGGTAAATGTTCAACCAGCCCTAATTCTAACTCAGAAGGAACATAAAAATCAATTGCCAGTCATTGAAAAGTGGCAAGAAACACTATAATGTAGAAAAGAATGAGGAGTCCTTGTGGCACCTTAGAGACTAACAAATGTATTTGTGCATAAGCTTTCATGGGCTAGAACCCACTTCATACATCGATGAAGTGGGTTCTAGCCCACGAAAGCTTATGCCCAAATACATTTGTTAGTCTCTAAGGTGCCACAAGGACTCCTCATTTTTTTTTGCTGATACAGACTAACACGGCTACCACTGAAAACCATAATGTAGATTGGCTATCTATACACACACACACACACACACACATTCACCCACCCACCCAAGTGAGTGTATTCCTGTGCATGTATGTATTAACTACATATATAAAATACAAAGATTAAAGTTATGACAACCTTGCTATAATTTGAATGTATTATTATTTACATACAAAATAAGCATGGTAAATTGTATTGAGAAATCTTTTTTATCCTAGGTACACTTCCTAATTAAACTTAGTAAAAACTTTAATACAAAAAAAAGAACAAAAGAAAATCTTCCAGAATGTTTGAACTGAATAATGATGGTACTAATATATCATACCAAAGTGAACTAATTATTTCTACGGTGAAGGGGAGAGACCCTCATTTAGAGGAGTAATTTGCAAGTCATATGGGATCGTTTGATCTCTTCATGTGAAAAGGTTAGGACTGTGTTAATTTCAAGCAGAGACAATCACATAATTAATTTTCCCAGCAGGAAAACAAGGTTCATAGTACAAGTCTGTGTAAAGTGTTAGTGCTAAATAATGACCTCTCACATCTGAATTTACACTGTTATAATTACAGGGTCAGCTCAGAAACTCTCTGCAGTTGCTAAGTAAAACTTAAAGAGATAGCACTTCTTCATTTTTCCAAGTGCTATTCAATACAATAGTTCCTGATCTTAGGTTCTGTTCTTTCCATCCAGACAATATTTGCATCTATCACTGCACATACAGCCTTTGTTAGAGCATAAGTGCTAAAATTTTACAAAAATTTTACAGAATTGTCCCAGAAGCTGGGGTTCTGAGGGCTGCCCAGAAAGAGGGAGGTATTTGCATAGGGAATTTTAGATGATTATAAAAAGCTATCTCAACTCTCAGGGTTACAAAATGTTGAGTCTCAGCTGAAAATTAGAACTAATTGAAGGGGGACAACCATTCCTGTCCTAATAGCCTCACCCCCAATAAATGACTCCCACTTACCTGCGGTTGCCTTCTTTTGGGAAACCCAGATGCCTGCAGTTCCCACACACATACAGCATATTTGGGGAGAAGCAGCAGGCCTATTATCCTTTGTTCCTTCATTTACCCCCATTTTCTCCTTGTGTGTTCCCTATTAATGAGAAAATACTTCCCCAAAATTAATTCTGTCTCCATCCTCCCTTCTCCCCAAAGTCCCCATTTATTTAGTACAATAGCTGCCCTGGTACTGTCAGGAATTCTGAGTATTAATAAAGCTGCTACCTTCCACTGCAATTCCCACCAACTTCTTAGGACCCTGCCATAGCTGCTGCTGACTGCACAATGCCCCCAGGAACAGAGAATCAGTTGGTCTCTCTCGCTCTCATGCCCTTGGATGTCAGGCCCATTTGTGAAAAGCTGCCAAACTGGTACTGTTTGCAGCTATGCCCTAGCTGTGGCACTGTTAGATTAGCCATGTCGAATTTCCAGCTATACTTTTTTCAGTTCTCAGTTTCAAGGTGGTTCACATGAGTCATAGCAGTAGACTCACCATTATTTTGGTATGTGCTGTTTTCTGAACAAGAGTTCTTTTTTGCATTTTCAAAATTGTACATCTGAGACTTCTTTGAAGACTGAATCCTTTCCTCAAATCCCAAAACCGGCCTAAATGAAAGGACTGCAAAGTGTAAACAGAGAGATAAGTAAAGGTGTTTGTCTTCTGAGGAACAAAGCTGTGAGGAAATTCAAGCTGGAGGATGTAACAATTTGAGAGACACTCTGTATTCTCTCTCTTGTGCAGACAGTTTAATATTTGTTCTTCTTTATTTGTTTTGCCATAATCTAAACTGTAAGGGAAAGACCTGTTTTTCTGTAGGGAACCAATAAAAGTTCAGAACAGATACTGTTGTGTAGCTCTGACTGGCCAGATTTTCAAAAGAGCTCCTCTGCCATTTCGGCACTTAAATGCAATGGGCAGATTTTAACGAGTGTTTAGTGCTCAGCATCCCCCATTGAGAACAACAGGCACTTTTGAGTGCTGAGCACTTGTGAAAATTTGGCCACTTCTTTCAAATATCTAAGGGTACATCTACAGTGAAAAAAACCTGTGGCAGTGAGTCTGAGCCTCGGTCCATGGATGTGGGCTCATGCTGTGGGGTGAAAAATAGCTGTATATCTATTTCCACTCAGGCTGGAGCCTGGCCTCAGAGACCTGGTGAGGCAGGAGGGTCTCAGAGACCAGGCTGCAGCCCCAGCAGAAACATCTACACTGCTATTTTTCATCCCTGATAGCCCAAGCCCCACAAGCCTGAGTCAGTTGACCTAGGCTCTGAGTCTTTCTATTGACTTCAGTGAGCTATGGATCAGGCCTGTAATTGAACCTGAACTCTTCTGAAAATCTAGCCCAGTTTTTACATCTACCAGCTCGATCATCAGCAATTGGATACTGGGAGGATTCCTCCCAGATACTGCACCAACAGACACAGAAAGAGCTACTTACCCTTCTCGCTAAGATTGCTTATTGTCTCCCTTCTACCAAACACTAAGTGACCACAGGCCTGATGCAAACCCAGTTCAATTGAAAATACTCCCAATGCCTTCAATAAGCTCTTGACCAGCCTCCGAGATATTTAGCCTTATCCCCTACTGTGTGTTATTTACAATAGTACCAACACATAGAAAGAATAAAAAGAAGGCTAAGATGTTTAGCTTGGAATTTGATTGGAAAATCAGATGGCATAATGCTGAGTGACTTCTACACGTTATAAGAGACTCGGTTCTTCGTTATATCTACACAAGTCTAATGATGGTCGGGTTTAGTAGAAGTTGAGAAGAATGAAGAAAGGGCCCTTTGTGCTATTCTATATCTTCATGCTGTAGGGTGTTCTTTTCCTGAAGAGTACCAGTAGTTAACAGTAACAGCAGACAGTGAGTAGGGGCAAAAGCATGCCCCTTTAACTCAGCATTGGGTGAAGTTACACAGCCTGAAGGAACAGGATCCATGTCAATGCTCATTAACTTTGTCCTTTGTGATCGCACCTTTTTCCATATGTATTAGCAGGCTATGTCAGTGGGTTGGGAAGATAAGACTTCACTGAGATCGCAGCCACATAAAAATGTTTACAAACTGCAGTGACGAGATAGTATTGGTAGCTTGGAAAAGAGTAAAATAATGTCTGTGCAGAAAATAGTTCAAAGAGCAGTTCTACTTAGAGCTGTTAGTGCAACAGAATGACCTCACACATCTGATTTTTATACCAGCAAATGCAGACAGGGCTGAGTTCTGTGCTGTAGGCATTGGGCAGGTTCTCATGGTGAATCAAGAAGGGTGCAGATGGGAAAGAGGGAAGACTAAGGCAGATTATCATATGTGACGCTGTCACTGCTACATCTGCTGTCTGATCTCAGGCTCCCAAATAACTGACCCATTTTATGAAAAAAAAAGGTATAATCAAAATGGAAATGGGAAACATGACAGTATTTGACAAATTAATGGTGCTGTAGCTTTGGAATGGTTGAGAAAAGGAAAAACTCACAAGTGACAGAGCCAGTGTTGGCCTGTGCTTGCAAGGGTGGCGCAATACATTACTTCAAAATTATAATTGGCATCCAACAACCAACCACCTGCCATTCCCTAATGCCCCCCTCCCCCAGCTCAACTGCTGTGTTAGTGGAATTGCTTTTAATTTCTCTTTCTTCTTCTCCACCCAAGACACTTTGAAACAATCGTTTTAGTAAAATTTAAAAACAAATGACACCACAGCTAGACCAGTAATACTTCTCTCTCCATCAGAGAAAATAAAATGGGAAATGGCATAGACAAACAGTGGAGGAACTGGAGTGGTTGATTGCAGTGCTGCTTTAATTAATAAATGCTTTGCCAGGCACAATGTGATAGATATTGACCCTGGAAAGAAATAGAACTGTCCTGTGAGTAATACAGTGCTCATTAGTGCTGCAGACATGTCTAAGATAGCACTTAGCTGGGGGAGGGAAGAGGGGAGGTTTGGAAGAGGACAGGTGGTTGTGTTTTGTTTACTGCATTTATTCTGGTCAATAATTTACTGTGAAATTATACTGTCTAAAATGGAAGACTGGTTAATGGGGAGGTTTCTGTGTCTGTTACAGTGGTGCAGGGGTTACAATATTTCTTCCCTATCTACAGTACATTCAGCAACCAGGCTCACTCACTTTGCGTAAAGGTCAGCCTAGTGCAGACGGTCCACATAGGGCTGTGTGTGCCACTTGAGCAAGTCTAAAGCCTAAGTAAAGGGTTTAAGGGAGCTTCAAGTGATGCACTGGGCCTTGCACAGACTCTTTACTTTAGAGCAAAAAGAACAAGAGTACTTGTGGCACCTTAGAGACTAACAAATTTATTTCAGCATAAGCTTTCGTGGGCTACAGCCCACTTCTTCAGATGCATAGAGTGAAACACACAGACAGAAGATACTTATACATACAGAGAACATGAAAAGGTGGAAGTACACATACCAATTGTAAGAGGCCAATCAATTGAGATGAACTATCAGTAGCAGCAGAAGAAAAAACTTTGAAGTGATAATTGAGATGACCCATAGAAGGTGTGAGGAGAACTTAACATGGGGGGGAAAAAATTCAATTCGTGTAATGACCCAACAATTCCTAGTCTCTGTTTAGACCTAAGTTAATTGTGTCTAATTTGCATATTAATTCGAGTTCAGCAGACTCTCTTTGGAGTCTGTTTTTGAAGTTTTTTTGTTGCAAGACTGACACCTTCAAGTCTGTCACTGAGTGATTAGAGAGGTTGAAGTGTTCTCCCACTGGTTTTTGAATGTTATGATTCCTGATGTCAGATTTGTGTCCATTTATTCTTTTGTGTAGAGACTGTCCAGTTTGGCCAAAGTACATGGCAGAGGGGCATTGCTGGCACATGATGGCATATATCACATTGGTAGATGTGCAGGTGAACGAGCCCCTGATGGTATGGCTGATGTGGTTAGGTCCTATGATGGTGTCACTTGAATAGATATGTGGACAGAGCTGGCATCAGACTTTGTTGCAAGGATAGGTTCCTGGGTTAGTGTTTTTGTTGTATGGTGTGCGGTTGCTGGTGAGTATTTGCTTAAGCAGGGAAGCTGTCTGTAAGCGAGGACTGGTCTGTCTCCCAAGATCTGTGAGAGTGAGGGATCATCTTTCAGGATACGTTGTAGATCTTTGATGATGCGCTGGAGAGGTTTCAGCTGGGGGCTGAAGGTGGCGGCTAGTGGCATTCTGTTATTTTCTTTGTTGGGCCTGTCCTGTAGTAGGTGGCTTCTGGGTACTCTTCGGGCTCTGTCAATCTGTTTTTTCACTTCAGCGGGTGGGTATTGTAGTTTTAAGAATGCTTGATAGAGATCTTGTAGGTGTTTATCTCTGTCCGAGGGATTGGAGCAAATGCGGTTGTATCTTAGAGCTTGGCTGTAGACAATGGATCGTGTGGTGTGTCCTGGAGCAGTGTTTCTAAAACTGGGGTCGCCACTTGTGTAGGGAAAGCCCCTGGCGGGCCGGGCCAGTTTGTTTACCTGCCTCGTCTGCAGATCCGGTCAATTGTGGATCCCACTGGCCATGGTTCGCTGCTCCAGGCCAATGGGAGCTGCTGGAAGCGGCGGCCAGTACATCCCTCAGCCCACGTCGCTTCCAGCAGCTCCCATTGGCTTGGAGCAGTGAACAGCGGCCAGTGGGAGCCACGATCGGTCAGACCTGCAGAGGGGGCAGGTAAACAAACCGGACTGGCCCGCCAGGGGCTTTCCCTACATAAGCGGCGACCCCAGTTTGAGAAACACTGCTTTAGAGTGAATTTCATTATTACATGGGGCTTAATTGGTATGTATTATGGTCTTGTGCAGCCCTCCCTATACTGAGGGTTAAATTGGGCCCTCACAAGGTTCTATACGCTTCCATTTTTTTCTAGTTCATACCATATAAGTCTTCATACTGCCCTCCTTACTGTGTTATCTGAACATCTTCCAATAATGCATTAACTGATTTGACTGGAGCTGGATGGGAAACAGGTTTCCCATCTCATGAATATTTTTGAGAGTTTGACATTTTTTCCATTTAGAATCAGGATGAAAAATCAAAATCTTGAAAATATTTGCAAACAGAAAAACTGAAAAAAAAAATAGTTTGGGTCAATCAAAACATTTAATCATTTAAAAACATTTCAGGTCAATTTCAACCTTTTTCCTGTAACCTTTTTTTTTTTGTTGGTCTAATTGGCTTAAATTGCTAAATGAACAGTCATTTTGAACTGACAAGCCAGAATTTTCCATTTTGAACATATCAAAACAAAACATTTTGACAATTTCAAAACTTTTTTCTCAATTTTTTTTGAGTGGGGAAATTTGTTGAACCCCGCCCTGTTTAGCGAACAGTTTTGGTTTTGACAAATCGGTATTTTTCAATGAAGAAACAAGGGGAAATTACCAACTAGCTCTAGCTGTAACTAATATCTGTCAGATATGGTTTGTTCTCTCTCATGTTGAAGACTTACGTGGTGCATATGGCCTCAAGCAGAACTTGTATTCTGAGGTGAGTTTTTTAATTGTTCCCTTCCTTTTTCTCATTGTTTATTTTATCTACTATTTTATCAAGGAGTAATGGTCTCCAGTTGCAGTGGGGGAGGTTTAGGTTGGATATTAGGAAAAACTTTTTCACTAGGAGGGTGGTGAAGCACTGGAATGAGTTACCTAGGGAGGTGGTGGAATCTCCTTCCTTAGAGGTTTTTAAGATCAGGCTTGACAAAGCCCAGGCTGGGATGATTTAGTTGGGGATTGGTCCTGCTTTGAGCAGAGGGTTGGACTAGATGACTCCAGAGGTCCCTTCCAACCTTGATATTCTACTGTTGCTTTATAAAAGCAAATTGTTTTATTAAAAAATTAAGGATTCAGTTGTGCAGCCCTTATTCCAACTTGTGTGAAGAGTGCAATTTGTGAGGGTTAAGGTCACAGAACTAAGACCCAGATTCCAAAGGTCCTTGGGCACTGAACTCCCATTGATTTCACTGGGAATTAAGCATCTAAATCCCTATGAGGATCTGGGCCTACACTCTTAAAATCTGTATTACTGAAACTTAAAAGTTACACAATGTTAGTCATATAGTGGGGTGGGGGAATAAATATTTTCCTGGTGTAATTTCACTGAAATTATCAACATGGATGAACTTGGACCAAGAACTACAAAAACTGAAGTGCAGTTCTGCTCTAAAAATTAACTCTGTTAAATGGTGTTGTGGCTTTCCATAATCAATGTGTCATTGATTTTTCCATATTGCATTTGCTCTTTTTTGAAAGGAAAAAGATGCTCTCTAACACCCAGCCCCATAAACTCACCCTGGCCTCCAACAGTTATGCTGGGTTCTTTCCAGTTCACACATCTGTTGAGGTCAAATTTTGAGAAAGACCAAATTTCACCCTTCACCATCCCTGACAACCACCCATTGTCTGCAGCTTGTGTCATTACTCCTGTGAAAATCCTCACACCGCTAGCAGGAGGATGGGAGGTCTACACAGGGATCATTGGGGGTATAATGGGAAGACTATGTTTGCATACATGTAATAAGACATAATTTGACCTACAGATGATGCACAAGATAGAAAGAACCCAGCTCGACTATCAGAGCCCAGGATGAGGCTGTGAAGCTGTGAAGTAGAAAAAAGCATCTTTTTACTTCCAAACTGAGCAAGCAGGATACGGAAATCAGTGAGACACACAAAGGTGAAGTCTGTGTTACTGAAATTTTCCACTGGGTATGCTCAGTACCCCATTTTCAAATATTCATAATATTGTTAATTTTCAATCACATTTCCCTGGCTTGTCTATAGAATTTCTTCTCCTTGAGGAATATCATTTTGTCTAATTCTGAGGTTTAATTGTTGTTGAGTTATTGAGGTTAAACAAAAAATATATTTCTTTTCCCACTTAAAAAAATAAATGACTGCACAAAATTTTCCTCAAACTTAAAATTGTTTGGAAAATTAGGAATGATTACAAACAGGGAGATTGAAACCAATTTGGTACCTGAGTACCAAGCAAATGTTAGTGCAATATTTCAGCAAACACTTGACTACTGCTGATTGTACCAGGCGTCTTGATGTTTCTTTGATATCAAAGGAAGGCAGCAATAGTGCAGTTAGAGTAGAGGGTCAGCAGCAAAACAGTTAATTTTAATATTAAAGCTTAGGAAAAACACCGTAAATCAAGCTTTATTCCCTAGAGAAAAACATGTCAAACAATGAGAACAAATCAAACAATTTTAATATTTGCACAAATTAACAGTTAATTAGTAATTGTCATGCCAATGAGCCACATTCTCATCATGTGTCATGCCTCCCTTTGGTTTTAGTAGGAATGTCTGCTGAGAAAAAACAATTTGCTTGAAGGCTGACATACTGATTTCCAAACGACAGATTACTTGATACACATTTCCATCCAGATCCCTGCAAAGGATCTCAAATGAGAGGAGGTGTCCAAAGCTCAGTCCACTCCTGCAGTAAGATGGTGCCTGGCTTCAAGTATGTAGTGGGGGGCATGGATCAGCTTTCATGTCACGCTGCCCATCAGTACCCAGCCCGGGCCGGGAAAGCTAATGATCCAAGCAGCAGACCGAATTCAGTGATGAATCCTGGTCATATGTCACTTGAGTCACGTTACACATCTGCTAAGAAGAAGTATGTAGTAAGATATGTTCTTCCTTGTGGAAGAGAGGAAAGGAAAGTACTTATAGAGTACGTCTATACTTACTTCCTGGTCCAGATGTAAGCGATCGATCTTCTGGGATCGATTTATCGCATCTTGTCTAGACGCGATAAATCGATCCCAGATCGATCCCGGAAGTGCTTGCCATCGACGCCGGTACTCCAGCTCAGCGAGAGGAGTACGCGGCATTGACGGGGGAGCCTGTCTGCCGCGTCTGGACCGCGGTAAGTTCGGACTAAGATACTTCGAATTCAGCTACGTTATTAACATAGCTGAATTTGCGTACCTTAGTCCGAAGTGGGGGGTTAGTGTGGACCAGGCCAAAGTATCAAAATTTCCTAGGCCAGCTTTACTCCAGCTATCTGTCTTTGTCTAAAATGCTACCCAATTCTCCCTAATCAGAATCAAAGCTCCAATGGTTTCTTTGGGAGCCTCCTGTTTATAAAAGTTAGGACATCTAATCAGAGAACAGAAACAATACCAGAAAATGCTGTTTTGTCCAAAACAAAACTCTTTAACATAACGTGTCAATTTCAACTTTTTTTGTTGAAAAATATCAAACATTTTCTTTTGACTTGTCACTTCAATTAATTCTATTTACTTTTATATTACAATATAAATGTTAATATATTACATATATACATGCTGTTTAATATACATTACATTTCATATTATAATGTTTGGATATTATCAAAACAAAACAATTTACTCAGGGAAATTAAAAAGCTCAATGTTTCCAAATGTTGTTGTTTTTATTAATTTATGTTCTATGAAAAAAATTGAAATTTGGACTTTTAATTCTGATTGAGGATGACATTTCAATATGTTGGAATTTGCCGCTAGCCAGAAATTCAATTTTCTGAATAGGTTTATGCTATAAATAAGTTAAGAAGTTATAATAATCCATTAATAAGTTTTCCTACCTGTGAAATGTGAATAACAGAATTTTCCTATCTTTGTAAAGTGTTTTCAGATCCAAAGTATATTACAATATGTCCCATTGTGTGGTATCCATCCCTCACTCCTTTGGCTATACATCCTGAATCCACCAAAGTCAACAGTGAAATGCCTATTGACTTCAGTGACTGCAAGATCAAGGTCTAAGGCCCCAGAACTACAACTGATAACATGTTTCAGAGTAGCAGCCGTGTTAGTCTGTATCCGCAAAAAGAACAGAAGTACTTGTGGCACCTTAGAGACTAACAAATTTATTAGAGCATAAGCTTTCGTGGACTACAGCCCACTTCTTCGGATGCATATAGAATGCCCATTATGAGTTAGTCTCTAAGGTGCCACAAGTACTCCTGTTCTTTTAACTGATAACATGTGAGCTGGCTTCTGTACCTACAGAATACTCCACTAGTTTCAAGGGCTCTCCACTCACACATATCAGTCCACCTGTGTGCTATCCATTGCAGAATCATGGCTGTAAAGCTTTCTGTGAGTTCATTGTGGCCAGGACTTGTCTTCCTGTATTTGTCTGTAAAGCAGCATAAACACCTATGATGATAGTATAGAAATAAAATCATAATAATGTTGGGTTTTAACCTGTGTGCACACATTTAGTTTTTCCCAATGTATTATTTATTGCATGTTTTCAACTGAGTCATGTATAGTTGAATTCAAGACTCTAAGATATGCACCAAGGAAGGTCTGTGAATTACATGTCTCATCTGATGTAAATTACCTGTGCAAAGTACGTACCATAAAGCTATCGCATTTTTAAAGCATTCAAATCCCAATGTACAATTCAATTACAATGCACTTGCTGTTAAAATATTGGCTTATTTCATTCTGTCATTGTATGATATTGACCAGAAATTGATTTGAGAGTGCTTAGCAATTGCTGTTATTACATGGTCATTTACACCTTTGGATTATAGTACATGGTAATTTATTTTAAAATTGGCAATAAAATGACTGTCTTGCTCCAAAATCGAAGAATTTATCTGGAACACAACTTGACTGTGCAATCAAACTCTACTAGCATTGTTTGAATTCACAATAAAGCTTTCCTGCCCTCTCTGTAGACCATGTAGATGCAGCCACTCTAAGAGGGATTGAATTATTGAAACAATACCCAAATCACTTTCATGCTTGGTCTAAGCCCACACCCACACATTTTCAGATCCTGACTAATAGAAGAATCAGGATTTGGGCTATTCAGTCAGGCATGCAGATACTAAAATTCATTAGGGTCCATTTTACTCAGCATAAATTACAGAACTGTACCTTAATCTCTATACATCAAAAATGGTATCCAGCAATTATTCCAAAGCTTGGGAAAAGTGGTCTCTTAAGGAAACTGATCTAGATGGCTCAGTGTTTTACTTGAAAATTGAAGATTGCCATAATTGTCTGATACCAAAAAATTGTTGTTGATTAATACGGAATATTTTTATTTTAATTCTTGCATAAACACTTAAATAGTTAATAGATTTTATTGTATTCTGAAGAATTACATGTAGATGAAACATTTGTCTTACATTAGACATAGGTAAAATAAAGGTGCAATATTTATCTGTCACTGCTGTCTTGTGTTTCAGAATATACATTTAAAACATACAGAACCATGCAGAAAGTACAGGGTTTCTATGTATATGTGTACTATATTTGGGACTAACTTTGAACAATCTTTTCTCATGTTGGAAGGTTTGTTTCTTAATATATATAATTTAACATTGTAAGTGATTGGGATGATCATACAGGTAATCACTTAAGGCATAATTCTAACACTCTTACTCACCTTGAGTAGTACTTACTCATGTGAGCACTTCATATTTACATGAGCAGGTATTACTGCAACCCATACTCATTTTGAGTATCAGGCACCAGCTAAATATGTGCTTTAATGCAGATGATGTTTTCATGTGGTCTTCTTACTGGACATTAGATTTTGAGTGAATTGCATGCACAATCAAGAAGATAACGCCATAAAGAAAGAAATAATGAATGGTGCATATTCAGCTACATAAGTAGGCTCGTTTTTCACTTATCTTTCTCCAACATGATTTTGCTAAGGAGATCTTTTGGGATATAGTCTTGATTCCTAAAACTAAACTATTATTAAAATAGTTGGCTTCCTATGGTATCCACAATGCAAGTGTTAAAGATGTCAGTGTTTATATGCAGTTTAATGCTTATATTGTATCTAGTTTATAATCTATATACTGTATATCTAAGTACTATTATTACTTATGCCTGGGGAAAAATAATATTGAAAGAGTTTCCAGAAATATTTGTTTTAATTTTTAAATGAATTCACTTTGGCTGTGTTCACACTTCTTTTAAATGAGATTAGTGGTGGGAATTTTGGCCAAAAGAGAAAACTGGAAACAATTATTACAAAATATGGACAGAAAATGAATAAACATTTTAATCAAGGGAATTCACACTGGAAACCTGATTCTATGAGTTATTCTCATCCAGTTATTGATTAGAAACATAGTCTGTGACCAACAGAGCCAAACAAAACAGCCCAAATTTTGAATAGTGAATATTAATATTGAGCTACAGACCAAGAATCATTCCCAGAAATCACTCCATGAATAACTTCAAATAGCAAATATATTGGGGAAAATTGTGATCTCTTAATGGAGAATTCATGAAAAAAAGAGAAGTGAGATAAGTGGATTGATATGAATTATTTTCCCAGATCTGACAATTGCTTTTTTATTCTTGTACTTGTTCACCATGCAGATGCTTCAATGGTAGAACCAAAGAGATCCAAATTCAGACACTCAGTCTGGTCCACTCCACGGGCAATAGGAATTACAGGACATTGCAGGGGAGATACGGCAGGGAGCAAGACACTTCTGGAAGCTGGAATAGATGGGAATAGCTCTACAAAAGATTACTGATTTCTGCCAGAAGGTGAATAAACCCACCATTCCTTCACATGGATCTGACTCTGGAGGGAGTCCATTTCTTCAGTTGTAGAAAACCAGAAGTGATGGGATCAGTATGTTCTGCCGTGGAGATGAGTCTACAGAAGTAAGGCTTTGGGAACCTGCATATTCTTTCACTGTTTAAACATGGGTTCTGTGGCCCCCCTCTGGGAGGATGCAGACGTGGTAGTGGGAAGTCTGTGACATAGAAACACGTTGGTGGTTCACTACTGTGTATCAGCAACTCTTGTCAGGCCTGGCATACTCAGTGTACCCCAACACATTGTCATGATATGTAGCCAAAGGGTGGCATGTAAGATATCATTGGAAAATGAATAATTCAGTGATCATTAATATTGTTCCATGAAGTATGTATGGTAAACCCACAGAAGACTTTATAGGTATGTATTGAGCCTTTAAAATGTACCTGGCAAGCAGTGCCTAAGCCATGCCTGTTCCAGTTAAAGGAACATGGTTCCACCTGCTTCAGTGTGTCTCTGATGTAAATTAGACAAGATTTGACCAAACAAAGCCATCAGGAGAGCAAGTGGGAAATGATAAACACTTAACAACCTCAACAGGGAATGGAGACTGCACCCCCAGGGAGCCTTCCAGCCTCTTGAC